>NW_003201382.1:0-1600 GCF_000006405.1 Perkinsus marinus ATCC 50983
CAGTAGCTTCCTTGAGGACCCCAGGACCTGTAACTCGCAATTTCCCACTGCTAAAACGAATAGCGTCCGTAGATACGATCTCTCGTTGTGTCGGCAGCACCCTGTGCGGCCCGTCACACATACGATCAAACCAGGGAGATCGCTCATCATTGGGGGCGGCCTGGCTAGGATAGACCATAAGGGTGCATCGACTCAGGGGATGTGATCCTGGAAGCAATGGGAAGTGCCTGCTAGCAGTAGCTCCATCAGGCACGCCCAACCGGTGTTCCTTTCCTGCTTTGTGAGTAACAAGGTCACTCTACATGTAATTGATACGAAGAAAGCTGAAGACTTCCTCACTCGGAAAAAAGGTCGCTATAAGACTCATGATGCGGTCGCCGTAGACGAGGAGCTCCCCTTAGGTACGTTCATGTACCCTCCTCATTCTGCTGATGCCCGATTGCCTCCTCTCACCAAACATAACGTCGAGTAAGCATTGCCTTCTCCTGAGGGCCGATTTCCGGGTGCTTGTCAGAGTGTACGCCCCGAATCCTCATACAGCGATGGATGACATTTCTATAGCAGGGCTAGGATGGATCACCGTGTACGGGTATGGTCACGAGGAGCTCACTGTATGGGTGCCTGAGGTGCTGTGTCGTCTTGTACCACTCCATCCGTAACGTGTGTCGATTCGTAGGGCGTTAAGGTGTTCCGCCGGCCTGCAATGCTGCCCTTTACCATCCGACAGAAAGGCGTGTCGGAGTTCCATCCTCGAGCCCGAGGAAGGGGACAGAGAGTTGCGAGCGAGAAATTCAAACAAGTTCATGACAAGTGGGCATCCGTCCGATGGTTTCCTCTACTGCTTTTTCTCTCAGAAATCTTCGTGAGAAGTGGCGCTCACAGACGGCAGCAAGAGAAGCTTCATTCGTTGGCTCAGGGGAGTCCGCTCCCTCGGAAGGCACCCCCTTCGTCGAGGAGCACTCAGACAGTATTCGAACCGAAGCTGCCGCGGAGTCGCATTCATGATCAAATGCATCCCTCAATCACGTTTCTGATTGCTGTTTCCATCATCCGATCATTTTGTTTAGTGCCATAATATAGTGAAGCCATGTGGCGAGTCGAACATGCAAGAGTACAATCCCTCAAATCCGAGTCGCGTACAAACAGCAGATTTTCGTATAGTAGTATATGGTCGTACACTATCCTGATTATTATCCAGCATAGAGCTGCATTGACGTTGTGCACTGTCTACTAGCGGATCTAGGCGAGCTTAGCTTGTTGCTCACACGGTGAGCTGAGCCTAGGCCCGACAAGAGAACAACACTGTGCTGAGTATGGAAGTCATGTCAAGTGATTGGCTGCACACTACATTGCTAGAGCGGTCGCAATCTATGAAGCAAACCTTGTCGTTAGCTGTGCTGACTGCAGTCACCGCACACCACAGCACTTGGGTACTGTATTTAGTGAACTGTTCCAACGTAGGTTTCCACTCAGGAGGCAACCGATATACCACACGAATGAAGGAACGAGCTATGATGTGCTGCTTTCTTCGAGCCACAAAGCGTTTCGCGCAGCAACAACAGCTCGAACTTGCACAGCGACATGTCCAAACGAATTGACG
>NW_003206578.1:0-1111 GCF_000006405.1 Perkinsus marinus ATCC 50983
TAGGGTGTTTCATATCACGGGTGTATTACACCACTTGACGCGAAATAGGTGAACCTCCATTGAAATGCCCTGTGATGCTAACGAATTATCAAAAGCGATAGAAAACGATCAACAACATTTCCTCCTCGGCTGTAGTCAGTGTTGGAATAAATGTTCGCTTTCCTCAACCAAGAACAAGAGTTTCCTTACTAAGTTAGTAATACTAACACACATACAAATCTGGGTAAGAATGTAGAAAAACCAGCGAGAATTTTATTGATTTTCCTCACAACTTTTACAAATGCCAACTACACATGTAGCTGTAGACCATACGCGAACCCGCACCAAACGAACGCTAATCCGATGGCGCCCATATGCTGATACACTTCAGAGTAAAATCTTTGACAGCTGAGGTAACACATAACGGAGTTTCACCCGTGATATGAAAACCACTGCTGAAAAACATATTTCACCTTCCACTTGAACTTCTGCGAGTGTTCCAGGTAAAATAGGATGATCTATACAGCGTAATTCGCCGAATTTTTTCAAATCACCCCATATCGTAAATGTCGCGCTTTTCACATAAAGAGTTATACCACTCTACATGGAGCGGGTGAAACTCCATCATCTACCCTCGATACAGACCATTACAAGAAATTAACATCAAACACAACATGCACTATTCTTGTCAATAACAGGTGAAATCAGAACAGTGATAAAACAACGCACTAACAAGCTCTTCTACGGCCGCATAATATCAACTATCAATTGAATCACTGAGAATCGATGACAGCAATCAACTCTCCTTATCGGCCTGGAACTTGGTCACATCATTGAAATTGATCTACCACTCCGGGGCATGCGTGCAACTATCACGCACAACAATAACACTAGCGCCACGTACAGACCTGAGAACACATCGATTCAACTCACAGACAAGAAGAACTTCATTATCTTACCTGGCGAGCCACTGACCCATTCTACCAGTGCAATCACTACTGGGACCAACAACTACGTAGTTGGACAGAGAATCACGAACGTACCGGGCGAGCTCAACCTAAGGCGAGAACACACATAACACAACAATAATAATCACATTCATGACGAATCTTAACGCGAATAATCACACTCA
>NW_003204213.1:0-1012 GCF_000006405.1 Perkinsus marinus ATCC 50983
TTGATGTTCTTGCTTGCCTTGCATTAGCAATGCTAGAACTTCTGAATCAGAAGTTCTGACTCGTTCATAATGTCTTCCATCCTGACGGTTCTACTCGCGTTTTTGCCTTTGTACGAGTCTCTGGATGTCGACACTGCCGGCTTAGCTTTCCTTGGTTTCCAAAAAAAGTGGGACATAACCTACGATGTACTGCGATACACTGATATTCTTCCAAGGTATGGCAAGAGCTACGAGAGTGAGGAAGAGGAGAGCAAGAGGGCCGCAATTTTCCAGGACAACCTGGATTACATCCAGAGGGTCAACGCCCAGAGTGCGTGGTTTCTGCTGTTCGCCACGAGACTCGTGCAGAACTGGTTCAGATTTGTCGTACAAATTGGCAGTCAACGAGTTCGCGGATCTCACTTTCGAGGAGTTTGCTGCTGTTAGGCTCGGTTCAATCGAAACGCATGGGGAGACGGAGAGAGATGGATTTGTCGATGAGTGTGAGGCATGATTTCCTTGGTGTCAAATGAAAGCCCCACGTGCTAGCTGGAACTGACTCTACTCTCCCATCCTCGGTTGATTGGAGAGACAAGAATGTACTCACTCCGGTCAAGAATCAAGGAGGTTGTGGCAGCTGTTGGGCATTTTGTGTGACCGGTAGCATTCAACCGGACCAGCTCAAGAACCCCTAGCTGTTGTGTTATTCAGGTGCTCTCGAAGCGAAGCATGCTATCGCTACTGGTGAACTGTTGTCCTTTTCCGAACAACAGCTCGTGGATTGCAGCCGGTCATATGGGAATCAGTAAGTGTACTGAGACCGCTGGGCCACCTACGGTTCACTTGTACTTCTCATCTTAGTGGTTGCCAAGGAGGATTACCCCGCTTCGCCTATGACTACATAAGAGACCATGGAATCGACCGAGAGTCGACCTATCCTTACGATATCTGGAGCGAGTCTTGCAATCAGTCGCTCGAGAAAAGAGCCGACGGACTCCCAGTAAGAATAGACGTACTCTAAGAGTACCACTCT
>NW_003207813.1:0-913 GCF_000006405.1 Perkinsus marinus ATCC 50983
TCTCCAGCAATGAGTCCCGAGAAGTCTCGGGTTCAATCGGCGGGCCGTACCTTCTGTGACTATACATCATCATTAGTAACTGAATGTACAGAATTTACTCATCATGAGTGAAGAGAGATCATACACGTATCACGTTGCCTTGTATGGTGCTCAGGCGTCACATAACGTGACTCACATTAGTACTACTCGTCGTCGCCTGCTGTTTCGTTGTAGGTCTTCCCTTTCGCATCAATCTTTACTATGTATTGGACCCCCCCCCCCCAGCATCCATCATGTTAGCATCTAGGCACAGATAGGAATCATTGAACAATGGAGGTGTTCCCTTCTTTCCCTGTGAAGACCATAAGGTCAATCGTACTGCCAAAGACAAGCTGCAACGTACATATGGACTCCTAAAGGGGTTCACGACTCCTCATAAGGAAAGAGAAATCGTAAGCAGTTTATATTACACGCATGTAATTGCCCGGAGTCACCGATAGCAACTGCGGTGGAAGAAGTAAAGACATACAACCGATAGCATTGTCGTGGTGACTCAACAAGATACTATTTATTGTCTCTCAGATCTAAGAGTGACAGACCTAATGGACTGGAGCTCGTGCGACACTGCGACACGTCGACGAAAAATTTCCAATAAATGTGTCGATATTCAGCGGAACGAAGCCAGCGGTTATCCTGCGTGCTGTCGCTGCCAGCGCCAGCAACCAGCATTGGCACCGTCTGCTTTGTCGACGAGAGCTATCACTACAGTGTAGGTTGCCGGAATGAGTAGAACATTTTTCCTGCTCTTATCGACTTTGACTTTTCAGCCTTTCAAGCTGGTAGGTGTGGTGCATTCATTTTCTGGTATATGAAGGACCATAGAATGCTGACGGTGCATCAGTGGTACACAGACGTATGGCTAAGGTAAGAATTA
>NW_003203624.1:0-1414 GCF_000006405.1 Perkinsus marinus ATCC 50983
AAATTCTTTGCGGCCGTCCGGTTGACGAACCTGATCTCCATTAATGGTTCAAGCTCGCCCGTGGAGTCGTCAGGGGAGCAGTCAAGCACGCTGCTCAGTGCAATAACGACGATATCGACATCAACTCCGATGATGATGATGATGATGATGATGATGATGATGACGGTAGTGCAGAGCAGGAGTTCGGCCACGGTGACGATTTGAAGCCTAGCCAGAACAGCTCCACTCATGTTGGAGGCGATCATTCTTCGCACTGCCCGGGGAAGCGTCAGCGGGTGGATATTACCAGTTAGGATGTGACACTTGAGTCCCGCGCACCGGTGTCCCCTGATGACGAACCTCCTCAGCCTCCTGTATATTCTGATGGTGGTCTATCCTCTTCAATCGTGGACTTGTTTCACAAGACTGCTAACCATCGTTCCCAACCATCACCAAGCGCATCGACCGGTGAGGTTGAAGCTGCATCCCAAGGATCGGTGCCTCAGCGGCCGAAGCCAAACTCTCAGTGTTCGGCGGAGGAACCCAATGCATCAACAGGGGAGCTCGATGGATCGCCTGAGTGTAGGCCATCGTCCTCAACCGCGTCGCCTAACTGGTTGGTACATGATACTCAACTTGGCAAGTTCCGTCTCACTGTTCTGGATCGTCACGACTTAGCTTCACCTTGTACCGAAATTTCTGACATGGCTGTTGGTACCTGGAAGGCCCTACTGTGTACTAGGTGCTTATGTTTGCTGCAGTCTCCTCCGATAACTCCAGCATCATTAGAGGTTATGAAAACACAGCTTGAGGGCATCCCGAAGGCTCCTAGCCTCAGCAATGCACCTTCGATCATCCAACCCTTATACGACTATGGAGCTAAGCATTTTGCCCTCGCTGTCAGGAATCACGAGGGACTAGTGCTATATCTCGATAGCGCACTGGGTATGAACGCGATTCCTGGACCTATGCGTGAAGTGATGACCGCTATCTTCGGCAAAAGTACAAAGTGCGTATGTTTGCGCACACAACAGCAGACACCCGGATCTGCAAACTGCGGCCTCTTCACATTGGCGTGGGCGACAGAGTACGCCCTCCAACGAGCGACTGTCGATCCGGAGAAGGCCACCTACGATGAGGAAAAATGCGGGATCATGCGGTTCGTTGTCTGCAGGAGAAGAGACTAAAGCCATTCCCACGAAAACGCGGAAGGCCCGGCAAAAACAACCGCCTTCAGGGCCGGATGGATATCGAGCTGTAAGCTGGGAGTGTCAATCATACAGTTTATTCACAGTTTCGTGTGTGTTATTATGAGTGTGGATGTTTCTGAACGTGAACGTCTTCTGTTGCGTTTCTCTGCCAATGTTCGTCCAACTCAGTGTTCGTCCATTCGAGATGTTCGTCCATAGGACTTTATCGATTGTGTGGGCGTGCG
>NW_003206120.1:0-5620 GCF_000006405.1 Perkinsus marinus ATCC 50983
ACCAAACCTTTGGCCACGTCGAACCTGGAAGAGACATTTCCACGACAGTTCAGGTTGGAGTCTGGATGCTACTTCCGTGCAACTTCGCACTTGACAGGCCTGGTAAGAGACGCCCGTTGTAGTTGTGAAACTTTATCTGACCGACAGAGAGCCATGAGGCCCTTCCCATTGCGAAAGGGCGGTCGTACTGGTCATAGTCGCGGAAAAGAGGAAGGTTTGTCGATCTCGAGGACACGACTGGACGATCTTATTGAGGGCGTCCTCGAAGTCCATACCTGGTGCAGATCTCACTCGAAGCTGGTGGGGATGTCAATTGCAATTCGAGAAGACTTCGCGCGAGTGTGGTATGATCCCTACTACCCAGGAGCCTATCAGCTTCGTCCATGACCAAGAACTTGATAGTTTTCAAGTGGAAGCCCTTGGTGTTCTCTAGATGGTCAACTAGGCGACCAGGTGATGCCACTATAATATGAGGCTTCTTAGAGAGGGACATAGCCTTATACAAGGGAAATACTAATGACCTTAAGCCCAATGGTCCTCACCTGTGTGACCATGTCGAGACCACCAACGATGGTGGCAGTAGTGAGGTTAATGCTGGCACCAAGACCTTCGAACTGCTGGCCAGTCTAAGCACTTACACTTAGTCCGGTTGGTATTGGAAGCCTTTTACCTGCACGCAGAGCTCTCGAGTGGGGGCGAGTACGCAGGCCCAGGTTAGTTTCCGATGAGGAGCCGCATCGAGGAGCTTCTGGATTATAGGAATAGCAAACGCTCCTGAGAAGAACACCATCGACGATATTGGTGGTTGTACGGCCTATAAGACCATGCCGCTCCAGAAAAAGGTATCACCGAGCGCAACCCTAGTGCGGCATTTCCGTTGAGTGGACTACTACCGGTTTTCCCACTGCCTGTTTCTGCCAGGGCGATGAGGTCCCTTCCTTGTAAAGCATAGGGAATCGTCTCCTCCTGGATCTTGGAGGGATGCTTCCATTGTAGGACGTCACATGCCTTGCAGAGCTCAGGGCATACACCTAGGGACTCGAAGGTCACAGGCTCTTCAGCGTTGGAGTCCTCAGTGGAGCCTGTGAGGCTTTCAGGTGTGGCGGAATCGGGATTTGACGACGCTGATTCTGACATGGCAGCAAGGAGAATGAGATGTCCTACAAATTTCAAAGGTTCCCAAATCCATACCCCACCTTTCGTCCTGAAGACGGAGCACCAGGTTTCGCCAACTCGCCAAACTTGGCGAAACCTGTAACCGAATGGTCAAATGACTAGTCGGCAAAATCCTTTATAACCCCCTCGCAGACGGAATTACAGCGCATTGGTATCTGTAGCGAACAGGTTTCGACGAAATTTTTGGTATGACCGTTCACGGCTCCCCCATTTCTTTCCGAAACCAATTTTTTACGAATCCAGATCATTTCGAATCCATGAAATTCCGAAACAATTATTTATCGAATATGTGACAAAATCACGCGAACGATTATACAATATAATCGTTGACGCAACTTTGTCACGTGTATAATTTATGCACGCCGTGAAGGTAGATGAAGCAGGATACTGTTCCGCAATCCGTGTACAAATTGACAACACAGGAACTCGATGGAAATGTGCAATGTGATGGAGCAGTATTAAATAAATGCGGAGCTGAGGAACTTCCGAGAGAAACTAGAGGAGGAACTTAGGGTAAAACTGACTCCTGCACCAGTTGCACCGGACATCATTCGGCAGCTGGAGTTCGAGACTCACGATTTGGAGAAACGCGACTGCGCGGCCCTCTCCGTCTTGGGAACCGCTTTATGTTACCGTTGCGCAGGCATTCCTCTACATGGATACGCATTTTTTCTTCTGCAAAAAAGGTTCGAGTAGCATCACCACGATCACAGAGGAGTATTTCGGTGAGCCGAGCAATAGTGTGTAAGGCACACGTATTGCTCCTCTGCTGTTGTACTCCGACAACTGTATAGCGCTTGTTATGACCGAAGAGCTGAGTCAGAGCAGCCACAGCGCCAGCAGGAACTTCTTCGTGAAGCAAACTGTCCATATAAAGGATGTCACCCCCCACTAGCCTTGCCACCGCGGCATAGTGTGAACCATCTACAAAAATTGGCTGCAGCACCTGCTTCACTCCATCGGAGGAGCTAACCTCATTGTAGCCATATGGATTGAGCTCGCTTGCAGCCCAGACACACTGTGGATGGAACATGCGATCTCGATGGGCACGCCAGAGTAGCCTCATCCATAAGTCAACGACAGAATCGGCCACGAAGGAACCCTCTTGCATAAGTTCCGCATGATCCATCTCGGAGACACTCAGGCGATGTCCTTCAATATCGAAACTCACCCAAGGAGGAGAGCCTGATGAACTCGGCGCAGGGTGGTCATCCGTGGTGGTCTTCGAGGGAGGAGTCGATACAGCACGTGCCTCACCCGAGAGCGATTCAGCTCCGACTACCGTGTTCGGCACAGATCCCGCTAGCCTCATCTCAGGAACATCCGCTTCGAGCAGGCCTGACACGTCGATTAAGTGATCGTCGGGTATGTTGAGGACTACGATGCCGCCTTCGACATCAGCAGAATCATTCTCCACACCAGGAAGTAGGACTGGCGCTGCGTCTTCCGGATCAGGAGACGGAGGACGCACCATGAGATCCTCGAAGTAGTCATCGAAGTCTTTCTCGACTTCAGTCCTCGGTACCACACGACGAACTATTGCTCGAGCTCGAGCAAACCAGACGGGAAGATCTTCGGGAGAGAGTTGAGACGTGTCCTCGGAGCAGAACTCATAGAGCAAGTAGTCGGTCTCCACATAGTAAGCCTTCCGTCGAGGAATGTTCCCGCGAGCCAGCTCAATCAGATCTAACCGATTCGCAGCAAACTGATCGTGAACACGGCCAATCCACACCCAAATGTTAGGGTGATTATGGTTCCGGAATAGTGTGTTCCAATGTCGATGGAAACCTTCCTGGGCATTGTTTGTCCTCGGAAGGTTTTGAAGCACCCGATCAATCTGATTCCAGCGCGAAGGGTGGAAGAACTGAAACACTCCATATGTCGATCTCATATAGTTCCTCACCCGGAGATATTGTGGCTGAGGAAGGTCTGAACAGGCGACGCGAAGTCCCGCGTCGAACAGCCTGGTGGGTAAAAAAGGGAGCGCCATCAAATTGTAGAACGTGCGCTCTCGAACCTTTGCCAGGTCGTCAGCGGTAGCAACCCAGTATCCCCACGAGCCAAACTTGCGGTAGATCGCTTGTCCGAAGTGAAATAGGCAAATCGATATACGACAATCAGGCCACACCTCTTTCAAAGCTATCATCGCCGCCTTCTCCATATCCATCATACAAGAGACCACGTTATCGCCCAGATAGACCACCAAAACATCGAATAAGCGCCGATAGGTAATTGTATCTTTGTGGGGCAACAGGCAGAAAAATACCGGAATCATACGGCCAGTCGAGTGCCTTATAAGTACAGTGTATTGCTGAGCCCACTTATTCGCACATCTCTTGAAAGTTCCGTCCATGGATATATGTAACTCACTAGTGGTAGCCAACAAGTTGTGCAGAGAACGCGAATCGTACCATACCAAGATACGATCAGCGTCATTCGAGCCCGAGTCGAATAGAAGGCTTGGTTGGTCTTCTCCACCAATCCTAACAATCTTATATCCATCGGGGATAGCGAAGTCAGCTCTTGCGCGAGGGAGTTTTGGGAGATTTTGCGCTCTTTGCCGTGTGATACGCAGATTCTCTTGCACACTCTTACGTTTAGGCAAGCGATTCACGACATTATCCGGCTGGGAGTTCAAAACCCTTGCGTAAATGGCAGACAAGTTCGTCTCTGCATCAGCGGCGGCCGCTGCTTCGCGCATATCGTTGTACGTAGTACGAAGCTGCACGTTCTCACCACCACATATATGAGCCTTTCTTTTGTCATCATTGAGGACTTCCAACTCAGATGCAGGTCCGTCAATATCTCCACGAAGAACAAGTGTTGCCGAACACCTCGGGTTCTTGTGAGCCACATAGCAGCACCAGTAGCTTACCATATTCTCGTTCGGCTTCTTATTCAGGCGATATAAATAGCCGCGATACCCCACGAGAGGTCTCTCCCTAAATGATGCAACGAAACGCACTGTACTGCTGTCGAGCTGAGTCGATGCTGCCGTGGTCATAAGTGTGGTGAATGAAACTATTCAGTCTGTACAAAAGGCAGTTAAAGATATGATGCCGGACCGTGGTCGCCGAAACTCTATCAGAGTAGCCAACCGTGATCTCTGAACCGGAGCCCTCCTACCGGCTCGGTAGTCCTGGGATGATGGTCATTGATAAAGCACTGAACACAACACACTGAGATGTATTGAGCATGGACGGCACGGAAACAGCACCAAGGATCACCCCATTGAATAGGGTCTAGTCGCATTTTGCACACGTACTGCGCAGGTTATGAGAATCACAGTGTGATTCGAAGAGTTCTGGAGTGAAACTTTTACTAGTGATGCACCGAATCAGATTTGTCGGCGACAACTTGTCGCTACGGCTCATCGGTATGTATAGGCCGAGCCATGCTTGGAGTTGCCTGAGCCCTGATGACCGCTGTTTGATCAGGAAAGTCCAGTGACGTGCCACTTACCCTGGGTACGGTACCCACTGGTACTACCCATGACATAGATGTTAGCTCGTAGTGACTACGAGTCGTAGTAGTCTACGACGTAGTCTTTGCACTTCTCCTCTCCTCCGGAATAGGCTGTCTTATTTGCCTGCGTGATTGATTGGTGCATGCGTGTTGTCTGCATTCGAGAGTGACTCGTTTCTATCCCGCAAGCCTCGCGCCACAAGGGTCTACTATTCTGTGTTTCTAGGGGGTGTGCGTACGTCAGTCGTTGCTTGACCCTGAACTGGGGATCGACCCTGAACTGGGGGTCGGAACCGAGATTGTCTCGCGATGAGACAGTCTCAGGTCGAGCGAGCAGTTCGCGCACAGTATGCAAGTCGATAAGGTGAATGCTCTTCACAAACTTCGTATAGAGCACTCATCATCGTCGGAGAGCCCATTTCCGAGAGCGATACATAACTTTCTTGAAGTAAGTGTTGGTTTCCCAAGTACGAAATCTACCCCCTCACGAGTTGCCAAATACATCCCTGTTACCTCCGAAAACTCGCGCTCTGATCCTCGGATTCGCTCAAATCCATCCTAGCATGTCCTGCAATTCAGAAACGGCATGACACTGTTGGCCTCAAGCTTTTATAGGCTCATAAAGAAAAGTACTGAGCAACAACGCGCCGAGATTCAGCGACTCGGGATATCTGGCGATTATCGCTGATTGAATAGCATCGATATGCTCTCTCGCTCATAGCACCGCATCACTGTGATCATGCCGTCACAGCGAGCGGAGCTCACGGTGGGTGTCCCACCATGGGGTCCAATGACCCCGAAGTATTATAGACAAATTCACCAACGAAACAATCAAGGATTGAACATTATTAACTGAACAACCGAGTTTGCACTGCTGATGGTATACGAATGGTCCTGTTAAGGTGCCTGCTCCCTAGTCGAGCGAAAGATGCGATTAACTCTTCGAAATTTTGTATACAGCCGTCATTAAGTACATAGT
>NW_003206120.1:5720-9042 GCF_000006405.1 Perkinsus marinus ATCC 50983
GTCAATCGGAGACTGCTATGAAGATTTGCAAATTTCTTGGAGGGCCATCCTAAGTGCTCCCGTGTCATCTATCCCGGTCTTGAGTCCCATCCCCAGCATGAGCTTGCCAAGAAACTTCATAGGTGATGCTCTCTTTGATTAACGGCCCCCATCTCACGATTCATCAGGGGCAACCTTCATGGGGGGATGCTCTGGTTCGAGGTCGCCGGCGGGCGTGAATCTGGTAACAAGTTGATGAATTCGATCCAGGCGAGTTGGAAGCGACCTCCGTGAAAGCAGATTTCCTTCTCGTTGCAGCGCCCTTGGTCTCTATGCGCACATCTTGGCCCTACGGAATCGATTATGACCGCTTGTGCAGTGATGACCCATGCCAACATGTTGCCTGAGGATAGGCTCAGGTTGGGTATTGTGGATGGTTTCATTCGAGTATCAGTTGGAGTTGAGGTGAAGATGTTTACTCGTCCCATTATGGTAACTCGGGCTCCTTCCTGCTTAGGATGCCGAAGATCTCATCCGCAGCTTGAAAACGAGCTTAGATCAATTATGAACGCTTCTTCATGTTAACTTAAAGCACACCCTTCGTGTTGTCTTGACCATGATGGGACTTCTGTTTCGAGGGTGCCTAAGTCATTGTGTTGTGTTGTCAGTCGAAAACTTGAGGACCCGTATTAGAACCCCCTAGAGGCAGCTGCTCAATTGACGACAGACTTGTCCACTGTTCGTCACTGCATTGACCATATCGACTTGAATTATTTCGACATCCTCCGCGCCATTGTCAGTTCCGATATAGGATGCAGTTTCGTCAATGAGTTATGACAGCATCCTTTCGACAGCTCCTTGTCGACAATCTTCCCCGACACCTCCCGCGCAGCTGTCAGTTTTGATAACTGATCTCTCGCCAATTCATCACGATAACATACTCCCAACGACTGATTATCACATTTGAATCTTCCCGTATGAGGGAGCGACCGAACTTCGCTTTGTAAAAACTCCAACGACTAATAGGATCTACAAGTAGCGCCTCTTTGCCTGGAATGGGGACGTGGGTTCCCCCCTCTACCTGTGTTTTATCTCGACTGATACGTGTAGTGTTTGCTGCTTGTCCATCTTCATTTGAATGCCTCCGAAGCATCACAAGCCGATCAAAGCCAAGGCTGGTGCCGGCGAGGATCAGTACGCGAACAGTAGTATCGGGTTTGCCTACGTTCACCTTACTCAACAGGACACGGGGGGAGGGGGTGAATTCTGGACATAGCACTTTGCGAGGTCGTCATAGATGTGACTAAAACTCTCGATTGCCTCGCTACTGCATGCCATCCCCAAGTAGCCGAACCCGAGGCTCCCTACTATTGGTATCGGGCTTATCGTATCAGATTTCTCCTACGGAGCTGCAGCCTACGCATTCATAGACAATTTCATTCCCGCCTAAGGACACTTCATGGACAGGGCCAGCCGAGGGGCCAGCACTACGAACAAGGAGAAGTGGCGTAATAAGCCTATGATGACCATGGGCATGAACAGAGCACGTAGTAACCAGTTGGGATCACTATTGCCGCGGTACCCTTTCCCTGAGGTAGGCGGCATTAAGAATAGACGACAGATGAGGGCATCAGTCAAGTTGGAGGCCCTGCAAGCTCATGCGCGGATACTGGAGAAGCAAGTCCAGCCACAGAAGGGACGACGAAAGTAGGCAGTGCTGAAGGATAGGATGAAGTTATGGTATGAGCCATGCACCTCCAGTGTATTCATCACTCCCTGGCTTCCGACTGACATCCATTGTAACGTACGTTTCTACCTACCACTACTACTACTACATCACGTCCCACGATTAATAATGGCATACGTTGTGAGTGAGCTTGGAAGACCTGTGTGTTGAGTGCATTCATTGGGTCAATTAGGCGTGGAAATATCTTCTTGCTTTCCTCGGCAGTAGTCTTATTGACATTACTCAGTTATTATTCGTGGTGTGCTCCTGTTAAGATTCTTCTGCCCTGGTGTCGTTACGCTCTTCTCAGGAGCTCTGCTGTAGTTCTCTCTGGGAGTTCTCCCTGGGCATTGCCTTATGAACTACTCGAGGATTACCTGGACCCTTCCAAGTGGGTGACAACGTCTGTAGTGAGCTCGGAAACCGTAGGCCACGTTGGAAGGTTCTTCGTAGGCAAGGCAAGGGATGTTGCCGTCTATGTCTCTCCCACTGCTTTCAAGCGTATTTGACGCCAATACGTGAAGGATTGAGTCAGTGAAGTTGCTCACTTTGCTGAGCTTGTCTACATTCTCAAAGAAGTAAGTCGGGCTCCACTGCCGCTGATGTGGATTTGTACTAATCGTTCGTCTTTCGCCCTCGATCTCGATGGGCTCCCCTGTTCGCTCTCGCCATAGCGACACCAGTGATCTACCGAAGTCCATGGTGATCTCTGGCTGTAATTGAACGGAGTTAGACAACACGTTTGACTGCAGACTAAGGGGAAAGCCATTCAGAGTCTCTGTGATGAAGGGGTTACGCTTCATCAGCACTCAATGGTCGCCCTTCCGCCTCTCAACGCTGAGCAAAGAGTTCTGCTATTTTTCCTATTCGAAGAAGAACTGCTTATAGAAGTAGTCGCAGACCGTACGCCTCGTTGTACAGGTCTATCGAGCGGCATTGCCCTACAGAGGCGATCGTGTGAGGGCCCGGGTCATCTCTGGCTTCAACTCACTACTGTTCCCTCCACTGAGATGTATTATATGCAGCTCCTGATTAGTAGCAACTGGAGCCTCTGGTGAAAGGGAAAGTTAGCTCGACAGAGGAAGAGAAGTACTCGGCCTGGGCGTAATACGAGGGGGTGGGGGATGTAACCAATGATATCCGGAAGCATTCCATAACAAGCCATCCCGACTTTGAAGTTAGCGCGCGCCCTGAGTCTGACATGTCCACGCTGTCGTATCCGTAGGCTCCTAGGATTCCCCAGTTGCGGCGCTTAAAGTAAGGTCTTTGAATGCTGAGATCTTCGAGTAGTGGATATATCGGTGATTTTCGAGCGGCATCCTATTTCCATACCATAAACTGTGCATCATCAGAGTGTTTGTTTTGATGCCTTCTCGAAATGTCTAGTCTCGGTGTTGGTGGCATTAGCTATGGTGGAGGCGCTGGAGGTATTCTCCTAGCTGCTGGCTACAGCGAAGATATCAAATTCTACGATACGTTCACCGGGGAGATGCTGAAGACTATCGGAGGCCCGGGCTCGAGAGTGCCAGGTGTCGAGGGCGTGGGCTTGCCAGCCGGTAGAATACCCCCATCCCGTTCACTGTAACACCGAAGTGGCTGTAGGTGCAGCCCAGTACG
>NW_003213699.1:0-930 GCF_000006405.1 Perkinsus marinus ATCC 50983
TACAGAAAGATTATTGATTTATGTACTTATTCTCTGCGTCACTTTAGCTTAGTGGCAGAGCGTCGGCTCTATGAGCAGAAGGTCGTCAGTCCAATCCTGACAAGTGGCTTATAGCACCATAAATTTCTGGTCTGGTACGAGAAGCAGGAGCAGGATGGCCCATTCTGTGAAGGGGACAGGAAAATTATTGATTCATATAGTTAACGTGTGTGCCACTTTAGCTTAGTGGTAGAGCGTCTGCTTCGTAAGCAGAAGGTCGTCAGTTCAATCCTGGCAAGTGGCTTACAGCAGCATTAGGCTCTAGTCGGGTATGAGGAGCAGGAGCAGGTTTGCTCACTCCGCAAAGGATACAGGAAGATTATTGATTAGGAGCAGGTTTGCTCACTCCGCAAAGGATACAGGAAAATTATTGATTCATATACTTAATCTGTGCGCTACTTTAGCTTAGTGGTAGAGCGTCTGCTTCGTAAGCAGAAGGTCGTCAGTTCAATCCTGGCAAGTGGCTTACAGCCGCATTAGGCTCTGGTCTGATACGGGAAGCAGGAGCATGTCAGCTCACTCCGCAAAGGATACAGAAAGATTATCGATTTATGTACTTATTCTGTGCGCCACTTTAGCTTAGTGGCAGAGCGTCTGCTTTATAAGCAGAAGGTCGTCAGTTCAATCCTGGCAAGTGGCTTATAGCACCATAAATTTTTGGTCTGGTACGAGAACCAGGAGCAGGATGGCCCATTCTGTGAACGGGACAGGAAAATTATTGATTCATATACTTAATCTGCGCGCCACTTTAGCTTAGTGGTAGAGCGTCTGCTTCGTAAGCAGAAGGTCGTCAGTTCAATCCTGGCAAGTGGCTTATAGCACCATAAATTTCTGGTCTGGTACGAGAACCAGGAGCAGGATGGCCCATTCTGTGAACGGGACAGGAAAATT
>NW_003215971.1:0-2198 GCF_000006405.1 Perkinsus marinus ATCC 50983
TAGCCTATGGAAGTATACTACACTCACAAACTTTGAAAATATGAGTGCTCACACTCCCTCCTCAATGATGTATGGTCTAATCCTGGGTACCGGGATTTACATAGGATACCTGAGTACATACTCTGTACAGGGTACATCCTCTGCAACCTATGTACCGGGAAGCCCAACCTGAACGTCCCAGTAATGAAGTGTGAAGTAACGCCAGCAGTAATGTCCGCGCTTCGTGCAAGTGCATGCAGGATCATTGTGCATAGTTCCACACTGATCCAATTTAGTGACGGGATAATCCGCAGCCGTCCAAAAGTGCCAACGACAAGCTTTGGACAAGTTTTCGAGGGAAATGCAGACAAATCCACCTTTGGACATCACTTGGACAAGATGTTGTCCAAATGAGGCTAGATGTCCTTTTGGACATGTCGACACGTATTTGTTGTCCAAAAAACCTGTCCAAAGATCAGCCATGGTGTTGCTTTCGACATTTCTTGTCCAAGTTGTACGTTATTGGGCGAGCGCCACTACGTTTTAAGTTGTCGAAACATAGCCCATGGGTTGAGTAATGGACACCTTGTCAACTGTTATACTTTGGACAAGAAAGTTGATGTGTCCAAAGAAGCGCTTACGGTAATTTATTACTATCTGCGCCATAAACATAGCTAACACAGTAGAGGGGACGCTTTAAGCCTTTAGCTTCACCTTACCAGCAACCCTTCCACAAGGCCACTCAGCAGCGAAATTGAGAAAAACAATGTCTGGCAGCGATTTGGATCAACTTTCTATTAACACCATCCGGTAAGTCCTCACCCCAAAGCGTTTTCCTTCAAAAATTTCCCATTGTGTTCGTCAGATGCACCGCAGCAGAGATGGTTCAGAAGGCCAAGTCTGGTCATCCAGGTGCCCCTATGGGCTGTGCCCCTATGGGTCATGCCATTTATGCCCACGCTATGAAATATAACGCTGCCAACCCCCAGTGGTGGAACAGGGATCGCTTCGTCCTCTCCAATGGCCACGCCTGTGCTTTGCAGTATGTGCTTATGCATCTTGCTGGTTACAAGGATGTCGATATGGAGCAGCTGAAGAACTCCGTCAGTGGGTTCTAGGACGGCTGGCCATCTGAGCGAGAGCTCTTGGAAGGTGTGGAGGTCACTACTGGCCCTCTTGGTCAGGGCATCTCCAACGCTGTTGGTCTTGCTATTGCTCAAGCTAACCTTGCTGCTACTTATAACCGTGAGGGGTATGAGATCTTCAACAACTACACATACACTATCTGTGGTGACGGTTGCCTCGAGGAGGGTATCAGCTCCGAGGCATGTGCTCTTGCTGGTCACTATGGCCTTGGCCGCCTCATCCTGCTCTATGATGATAACCATATCACCATTGATGGTAACACGGACATTGCATTCACTGAGGACATCACTAAGAGGTTCGAAGGTATGCAGTGGCAGGTCCTTGAGGTCGCTAAGGGCGATACTGATCTCTCTGACATCCTTGCCAAGATTGAGGAGGCCAAGAAGTGCACTGACAAGCCTACCATCATCAAGGTCCATACCACCATTGGTTATGGCTCGGCCAAGCAGGGCACGTCCAAGGTCCATGGGTCTCCCTTGGGTGACGAGGATCTCGCCAATGTGAAGAGGGAGTTTGGCTTCGACCCTGAGAAGCACTTCGAGATCCCCGCTGAGGTCCGCAGTCTCTACCAGAGCGCCCTTGCTCGCGGAGAGAAGGCCAACAAGGAGTGGGACGATCTTCTCGCTAAGTTCGCCGAGGCTTACCCTGCTGAATATGCTGAGCTCGTCAGACGCTTCAAGGGAGAACTACCCATTGATTTGGACGAGTGCATTCCCAAGTATCAGCCTGGTGACAAGGCGAAGGCCACTCGTGTCACCAGTGGCGAGGTGCTTGCTGCTCTCATGAAGCGCCTCCCTGAGATCGTTGGAGGGTCAGCTGATCTGACTGCCTCCAACATGACCAATATGGGCAAATACCCCGTCATGCAGAAGGGTGCCATGCAGAACCGCTACATGGAGTTCGGTATTCGCGAGCACGGTATGGCTGCTATCTTGAATGGTATGCACGCCTATGGTGGCTTCCTTCCCTTCGGAGCCACCTTTGTCAACTTCATAGGCTACTGCTGGGGTGCTGTCAGACTCTCATGCCTCTCGAAACAACAGGTCCTCTATGTCATGACCCATGACTCCATC
>NW_003203371.1:0-948 GCF_000006405.1 Perkinsus marinus ATCC 50983
TATAAAAATCCGTGTAATTTCCCCCCAAAAATCAATTCCAACTCACAAATCAATTGATATCTTCAACGATGCCATCGGTGATATACTTCTCGCTGGCTGCAACGTCAACACCACTGAGGAAAGGAAAAAATCCAAACGAATACAGTATGCACCATCTAGAGACCGAAAATACGTGTGCAGAGGTAGCTTTTTCTACACAACGACTTTGAAGCTGAAATTTTGAATGTGAGGCCCTGTAATACAGTTATATTGCATGGAACCTGTCCGCAATCGATTTTCGGAAAAAAAAATTTCACGGCACTTTTTTGCACGTGTCCGACCACGGTATTGAACCTGCGCCATCCGTAGTTTTTATGCAACTTCTATACTCACAATTGTGTAACGATATCAATTGCATTTTTCCAACAGTAAAAACATGAAAATTTTCCCCGCAAAAAACAAAAAAATCGTGAATAATTTACCCTCCTTTTCAAGACCAATAATTTTTATGCAACTTCTATACTCACAATTGTGTAACGATATCAATTGCATTTTTTCCAGCAGTAAAAACATGAAAATTTTTCTCGCAAAAAACAAAAAATTCGTGATTAATTTGCCCTCCTTTTGAAGACCAATAATTTTCATGCAACTTTTCTATAATAATAATCATGATATATATTTACTATACTGGAGTTTCACCCTAGTGATATGAAAAACATATTCCACGACTACTGCATATCACCGCGAATAACGCGTTTTTCACCGAGTTTCACACCACCTCACGTAGAACGGGTGAAACCTCACTATTCCGACAGGAAAAACACGAAATTTTGCTTCACAGAAAAATCAAAAATTTCCCAACTAGTTTTTCTATTCCACGAAGAACTATAATTTTATGCAACTACCACGTTCACAATCATGTAACGATATCGGCTGCAGTATTTCAGAAGTAAATTATTCCGGAAAAAA
>NW_003206626.1:0-7456 GCF_000006405.1 Perkinsus marinus ATCC 50983
CGGGACTGCTCAGATATCTTGGAACCCCATACATTGAAACCACATGACGGCAAAAGAATTCGAGCCTGCGGATGCATAGTGGGTTTTGACTTGAGATTTTCGAGTCCACCTTGATCACTCGGATAGTGTCCGACGGACACGTTGTCTGCGGAAGACTTGCGTTTCCTATGCCGCAAGTTTTTCATTTCCTGAGTCAGGGATCCTGACATGGTTGTTTCAACGCTTGTTTATCAGCTCGCTGTAGCGACACTACCCACCTGCATCCTCACGAACAAATAACGGTTCATTAGCCATGTTCCAATCTCTCTTTAGCCGTCTTGTAGCTCCCTGTTCTCGTTCTCAAATACGGTCGCACTTTGGAACAATATGAATCAGCCCTACGGGCATTTCTGAACGAAATATGGACAGCTCAACACACACGATATGATCGGGGACAGCTGCACATTTTATACCCTCGGCGAAGTACTTCGCCAAGCGTAGATTATACCAGCATGCTCGTATAGCGCCTTGCCCTGGCTGAAGACAACCCAGCAAGCATAGTTTACATGAATGAGCAAGTATAATAACATTTGAAAGACGCAGTTGGTAAAGTACGTATATGATGGCACAGTCGCGCATGCCTGCGATGCGGCATCTGATCCACATTGATACTTCGAGTTGAAAAATGCTTTCATCACGGTGATGGAGACCATTAGACATTAGTATCAGACCCTTAGATTCTTGACTCAAGATTCCGGGGCGTGACATGAGTGATCTGCGACACAGCGGGGCCAGTAATGATTCTAAACAAGATGTTGAGCCTCCAAGGAATGCATCCACTGCCACAACATGTGACGTAGAGATTACCTGTAAACGATGTTCACCTCTGTGCCCGTTATAAGCGAACTACTACCAGCTACGTAGCTGATGCTTCGTACTGAGTGACCTTGCACAAAAATTTCCACGAACGAATGAATTGATAGCTCAACACTCATGAGTGACACATGATACGATCAATTGCAAGAACAAGAAGACGAATCTTCGAGGAGCGTAGAATGGACATGCACTTGCTCATAGCGCACAAACCATTAACCGCAAAACGTCAAGTGCCTTGCATATCTCAATAGATATATAATTATAATACCAAAAACGAAGATGCGAGATCACCCCCACAGCCCGATTGTTTGCACTTAGAGTGCATTCCACTTAAATCTCACCCTGAGCTACTCTCTTAGCGACGGATAATCCGATAACGTACATGCTCTCTTTGCCTTTGCGACACACTTCGCCATGTGGATCATAGTCACCTTGGTCCCACCTCAACGGGGATCCGTCCACAGTACCAATAGCAGCCGCGCGGATCGATCTCAACGAAGCGATCGTGAACAAGGGAGAATTCTCCATCTCAATCGCCAAGGCTCCAGCTGTGGCGTTCTTGACCCAGGAAGTCTCTTCACAAGGACCGGCATAGAATAGGGCGGAACTCAATGTTATACCTGTGTGACAGTTGTGGACCCCCATATTCTTGGCGGCATCGCGTAGAGCCAAGCAAATCTCGCTATCAGCGATGGCAGGAAAATAGGTTGGAACCAGATATTGAGTAACACCATCTTCACGACAAGCACCGGTACTAACAACAAGGTCACCAGTCTTGATCGTATCGGGCTTGAGAGAGCCACATGTTCCCAATCTCAAGATAACTTTGGCACCACATTTGATAAGCTCTTCAAAGCATATCATAGCACCTGGTCCCCCGATTCCGTGGGAACAAATGCTCAGCTTCACACCCTCGAACTCGACGTTGTAGGAGCGATATTCACGATTGAAGGAGAGCTCCTTGAAGGTATCACAGAACTTTGTAGCCAAAACCTCAGCGCGAAAGGGATCTCCAACGACCAAAACAATAGGGTTTATGTCACCCTCGCATATCTTCAGATGAGGAGCTTCATAAGTCATTGGAAAAAAGCTAGAATTAGATGCACCTACAGGAATTGGGATTCTCAACTCGACGACAACCGTCTCGATTCATGACTTGATCATCAAGCGCACTCAGGTGACTAAAGCTGACTGACGCCGCGGCATGACGAGATTAGATCGTTGCACCATAGAAAAACAACCCGCGGCGTGTGCTCAAACAAGAGTGTCGATATATTTCTGAGGACCTAACGGGAGACCTCGGAAACTCAAGAGTAATAAGAATGACAATAACCCACTAGCAGCCGTCCAACGCAACCAGTTCAATCAAGGGGAACACAGATGAGTGTGAACACAACGGAGGGAATCTAGAAAAACGGTTCCAGATTCCCTAAACGGAAGCGCGCGCCCCAATGGGACAGTGTGGGCACGTGATGACACGGATCATGTGCCGAGTTACTGGTTGAACACCTAAGGGCACACGCTATTGGTCATTTGGAACTTGCTAAGTCACTCACCAAAAGGATAGCGGCAATCGCTACTGCGACAACCATCCAAGTCAGCACTCCTGGGAGGCCTGCTAATGTGCTTGACTGGCTCACCTCTGCCAAGGCGGGGATTCTGTATGCCTATAGACCGTCAATTCACGTAATATAAATTCACCTCCCCACTCGACTTACGTCCTCACATCCCTCAAGAATCCCTATTCTATGCTCAGCTGCGATTCTCCTCGCAAAATCAGAGTGGCCGATCTCCTCGAAATGATCAGTCAAATCCTTGCCTGCGTTACTCAGTATGACCTACACGAACCACGACTTCACTCTGTCATTCATCAAGTGACAGATGCTAGCGTCAGCAATAAGACAGTCGAATACTCACCGTGGGACCGCCTGGGTGCTCGGCGAGAAAACTGGTCACATCGTAGACACCACCATGCAAGATAACCCAACAGTCGGTCTTCTCAGTATGTTCGGCCACCTCTGCAGCTGTTATGATGGGCAGCTCGTTTCTCGACATCTTTTCATCTGCTCGGGACATTTCAAGGTCGACAAGAAAAATCTGTGATGTGTTCGTGAACATTGATCTGTGAAGTCGACAGAAGCAGAAGTGATTAACGAGAACAGGGTTCATATCATGAAACCATAACCATTGACCACAAGTTGAGTCAGAACCCTAAAATTCTGCTGTGATCTGTCCCTGTGAGGGAGAGTGGGTACTGATAAAGCCGTTCATGGCATGCAGTATTCCAATGTGAAGTAGCGGGTGGAAATCATCTCTCCTGGCACTTTGATATCAACTTGGCATCATTCCTCTTCAACGGAATGATATCAATCACACCGCGGTCGAAGGTTTTCACATCTAATAGCCCCCAGGTGAACTACGAGTAAATCGCTAGTCAGCACTTCCCTGAGAGTATCACTCAAATTCGCCCTAGCCGGCACTAAACGGCAAGTTAAACTCGGCAATCAACACACGGCCCATACATGATAAGAACACGAAGCGAAGAGAAATAGTAACGGTCCGTTGAAAAATAATGAGCCAGTCACAGACAGTCGTTGAGTTGAGTCTTAGCATCGAAGCTCAGTAGCACGTGCCACCAATGAGGTGACCCTCCAACAGAAGAATAAGTACTCTCAATTTCGAATTTGGTTGGCTCAGTTCGTACCAAAGTACCTTTCCCCGAGGTCAGAAGCATGCCAGTGGTGTGAATCGAGAGAGATAGCCTACCTGTCACCGAAATCCCCCAGTCCAGGAACAATATAAGCTCGATGATTAAGACAGCGATCGAGACAGGCGCTGAGTATACGTATCTATGAGGTTCGCGATGGGCCGATGACCCAGCGCGGTGATGTCCACCTTGGGGTATCTCGACATGAGACGATCGATTCCTTCAGGACAAGAGACGATGTTGAGGAACACAATATTCTCTTCTTTAGCCTTGCACTCAGTGCTTCTCAGGAGGCATCTTATGGCCTGAAGCCAGCGATGATCAAATTCATCATACAAGTGCCGCATTCTACCATGGTGGAACTTCCAGCAGTACCGAGCATCGGGTCCAACAACAAGATCTTCGGTGAAGTTCTAAAGATTGTGATCAAGTCAGGATCAAACCGGTGTTAACAGCAGCTCCATCCCTCTATTACTTGCCGGACGGCAGTTTGATATAAAATAGTTCAGGCATTGCCGTCTCCTCATCACGTTGGATGAGTATCTTCCCAGTCCTGGCCTCAGGGAATATCTGTCGGACTGGACCCTCCATACTCTCGCCAGCACGAACACTGACCGAAAGTAAGATATTACAACGCTACGCGCGAGTCCGTGAGCTCGTGTGAGGACAAACGGATTATTCACATCAGAAATCGCAGTCCCCTTACACGCTGACGGCAACGAGACCAGCCTCCGAGAGACTAACTCCGTTCACAGTTTCTTGAGTCGGCGTAGTAACACACCTCTCCTCAGACCTGCAAGATGCCTCCGACACTCCATCGACTGCCGCTCACCTTATCCACCCAAGATCGATGGCCGCCCTAATAAGCATACTTGTTATGCATCCAGATGCGCGACGGAAATCCGAACGACCCGCGTTAGAGTCTCGTAAAACCGTCATTTGCGACTTCAAAAAAAGTGTCGACCCGATAACGTGAACACGGCCCTGATGCCTAAACAAGAAGAGGAGCTCCGTGTCGGCAGGCGATATCTCTACCTCCGAGGTCTCACTCACCTCGAAACGGTGCTGAATATCCGTTCCTTCTCAGCACGGTCACTGGCGTCAACGATAGAAGGAGTCATGCCACACATTGTAACCCACAATAGAATGATTCTATTGGAATTCAACTTGAAGACCTATCCACCTGTTACTGCCTCATTTTTCCGGTACGAATCGCGACCTCCCACCCAAAATAAAGTTCAACGATAACGGACAGCTCCACGACACTACCCAGTCAGTTGAATCAATAGCTGAAGATGTATGGTCTACCATCTTACTCCATCAGAATGCATCTACCTATCGAGTGACCGAAAGGACTAATAAACAATCAAAGATTCATATCGTAGCAACTTTTCTCCCGACGTGAGTGTGGCGTTTGACCCCACCACAGCACGGCTTATTTTAATGAGTTTTGCACATATAGGAGTTCGTTTCCTCAGAACTCATCTACACGCACACTCACATTGCCAGTCATTCCCTTGCCCACCAACAGACTACAACTCAAGTCGCTATAGAGATACCACGAGACGCTGAGTTGCTAGAAGTTCTAGTAACACTTCGGAAGGTGCGCTGTCCTCGAGTCGATGTCTTCGAGTCGTCGAAACACGTGCTCGCGTGCGGAATATTCTCTGGATTGTAACCACCATGCTCCCGCCATAATGGAGCAGGAACATCCGCCTATGCTGCCATTGAAATCCGCCTCGTATTAACGTCTCCACGACCATCACTACTAACTTGTACAACAAAGAATTCGAGGAGAGGAAGGGGAGCAGCTCTATCAGAAACTACTCAAACTAATTTAATCAAACCCTGTCTTCTCAGGTAGCCAAAATTAATGCTTCGAAGCGATCTAAAACTCCGTACAGACATACTTGCTAACATCCATCAGGCGGTGCCCTCGAAGGCGGGTGCCATTCACAGTCTCCTCCGTACCGGTAGTGACGCGCATCTCCTCCTCGCATCCACGTCATAGACGATAGCTCTACCACGGCAAACACGGATCCGTAATTGTCTATCACAAGTGAACAACTTGTCGATCGGCAGCCTTATGATAATGTCGTCCGCTGCTCTGCAGAGCTCCGCTGATTCCATATTCCCGTCAAACCGTCATTTACGAATTTTACAAAAATTTGGTCCGCGCAATCTATGCACATTTCGAGGGAGCCCGAGACGACATCCATGCAACTATCCCCCTTAAGAGGCCCCTTACCCGGACTCCCTTTACCCCGCCCCCCGCAATTTAACACTATGTATAACACTCGAACCAGTGGATCAATAAACACAGACAACTTTGAACGATGAGCATCAAGACCTGCATCATTTGCTGCTGCTCCTGATGGCAGCCCTCAAAGCGTCACATATATCCGAACGACAATAGTGCGACAGACGGGAAGAAGAGTGTATAGAAGTGGACAAACGATGTGCTCTACCCTAGTACGACTGACAAACGCCACTGCCTCGTGTTCACATATCGCTCACGCTACTCGCGAAGTGGAGGCCGACACCCCGACTGTTCTTCCGACGGGGTCGCACATTCTCACTGGCCTAAACGGTATGTATCAACCCAGATCAGCATCACCCAGCACCGTACCCTTCCATCTTCCATAACGTCACCATCCTCTCTAGGCTGAGGAGACTCATCAGGTATACGTTCATTCTCCCTTGCACGGGCACGCTCCGCCTCTCGCTCTTTCTTAAGGGCCGCCAAGTATTGACCATAGACGAATCTAAATTCCATGACATCGCATAAGGTGTTTGGAGTATCCCGTACATCCCGAGTCCGATGCAGACAAGAATACCACCCAACACTTGATGAGGGAAAATCGGTTCTCCAAGAAGGAAGTGCGCAAAAATGAAGCAGAACACTGGCTGGGTTACCTAAGGTAAAAGGACCCGACAGTAGCAACACAGAATTGATCATTCGTAAGCTACCTGATAGAGCCCGACCGCGATGGGCCCAAGCTGCTTCACAGCTGCTAATTGGATCCTCCAAGAGATAAGAATGATGAAAAAGACAGAATACAAAACTGCGCCCCAACCTGGGAATCCTAGCATCGAAATGAGGTACCTATGAAAGAGTATACACATGGTCAAACGGGAAGGGACTGTTGCTTGTGACCGAAGGACCCAGGTTCTAGACTCTCACCATGTCCTCGGCATATCCCATCCAAGCACACTAAGTGTGAAGGGTGTCGTGAAAGCGAATAAACAGACGATCTGGTAGAATTGAACCTTGCGAGGAGCGATTAACTGGGCTAGATGATTCGAGCATGAGGTCCCAGAAAGGATGAAGCCAGTGAGATTGCGATAACTATTACCGCCATAGGCCTCATCGTGCTGAGAGCGACCTTCTGCCCAGTTACTTGAATAGATTTAGTCACGGGTACCTGACAGTGTGTAATGGAGTCTTGAGAAGCTGTTGAGGCAGGCATGTCGAAATGCATCACATGCAATCATTATAAGAGAAACAACCCGTTGAATTCAGATCAAAGTCAAGGAACACTTCCTCGACTCTGGCCTGAACTCAACAACTCCCTGACGATGCAGTAACGATTGAACTGTATGTAGCCTCATCGTAGCACGAAGGACGCGGATAACTTACTCCTAGAAGAATGAGAAAGCCCAAGTCCACTCCACCGAAATCGTAACCCTTAGCAGCGATGAACACGCCTATGCAACCGACGAGCATAGATAGGTACCTGAAGAGGTTGAACATAGGAGCGGATCACGTGAACAAGATACGCAATTGCCCTGTCCTGCATTTTATCAGGATGACCATCATGCCCTGCAGTTCCTACTTTATTCTATTCCCCTTCTCTAACCCAAATGCTACTGCCAACATGCAGGTGCAGACGG
>NW_003206626.1:7556-106508 GCF_000006405.1 Perkinsus marinus ATCC 50983
TGCTTCTCTCAGGTGTAGAATTTTTCGGTTTCAATTGGTCTCTTATATCCTATCGGACCGATAGTATCGGTATATTGTACTGGTCGGCTCCGGCAGGCATGCGACATAGAACAAACAACGCTGCCGGGGCGCTGCACACTGTGCAGTGCACAGTGCCCTGAAGTGTCTCGTGGGTCATCGCCGTTCACATGTACGATTCTTTATTCATCAACTGAGGATTCCTCAGTGAATGAGCACAACGAGCCGATGCGCATCAAGCTCCGATCCACCAGTCCCGTGAACGCCACTACTGGCTTGTCATCACAATGATGATGTTCACGACCACTACCGCTCCAGTGACTCACTGGCAGTGAGCACAACCATTACCAATGGCAATTTGCCATCAATGATGGGCCATGATGATGGTGATGATCAGAGCCACTGGTATTCTGTTGAGCACTGTACAGTTCGGCGCAGTGCACGGAGATCTCTTGACTGTTATGGTTCATTTGTGTCTTGTAATATGGTATTTACTGTACTTTTGCTACGATATTTGTTGTTTGGTCTATGCTGTCTATTGTGCTAGCGGCTAGCCTACATGATTCGCGTCACAGATTTGTGCATGAGTGCTGTTCCTTGGGGTGCGTGAACCCTAGGATTAGGGTCTAATCATTAGGCGTCTGTAAGTGAACCAATTGAAATAATCGAAATTATTAACTTGACTCCTTTGCCTACGTTAGACCTGAGCCCAGGTCCAACGATTAGTGATGAGTGATTTACTGTGATTTGAGGTGTATCATTCGCTAGTGGCTAAGTTTCTTCTGAACGGTATCTTAGTCAGGGATTAGTTACGGTATTGTATACGCGTTAGGCATTGTGCTGAACAGTCACGATGGTATTGACTCGTAGTGGCAAGACTCTTGCCGCAAAAGCTCGAAGGAAGTCGTTGATCATTCGGGAGTTCCGAATCGGGACCCGATTCTCGGGTCAACGGATCCCCATTAAGAAAGTTTTGAAAATTAAGGAATGTGTTCGTCGTACGGTTCGTTCTAGGATTCCAGGGAAAGTTGGAAACTCACCCAGTCGTTACGCGCAGCGCTCACCTACAATAACTGGGAATCTAACTTGCTTGCGGCTATCGATCACCGCCGTTGTGCATAACACACTCATTGCCTTACCATCGATGTCGATGAATTATGGAACTCGAGCTCTGGTCGGAGCATTCCATCGAAAAGAAGGATCTCTATGTAGATACGACGATCGGAGATCACTGACCGATTCATACAAGGTCATATGACGTTGTTCAACCTCCTCGTTGAGTTTGGCCGTCTCGGCAAACTTGGCAAAGAATTAATTCGGCCAGGTCGAGTGAATACCTTTGCCAACGGCTTTGTCCTCACGGTGATCTTCCGCATGATTGTCAGTAATACTGACAATCACGCGGAATATCACCACCTCAAGTACCTCAAGCACTGTCAGTAGTACGAACAGTGCTTGAGGTTCGTCGCTCTAACCCAATAGATTGTGTCCATTATGTGAGCCGTCATTCGTATTTGCGCCACGGCTAATCTAATAGATAGTGTCCGTATGTTAGCTAGCAGTCGTATTCAGTCGAAGACTGATCTCTTAGATGGTGTCCGACTCATCGCGGTTTTATCCGTATTCGCTCCGAGTACTTTTTTGGGAAGTAAACCGGTAAGTTCAGCATGCTCTGTGGAGCATCTCGATCAGTGTTATCAGGTATCACGAGAAGCCTACGATAGCAAAGTGAAGATAATGTGAAAAGTTTTTTCTATGTTTGAGCTCTCCATATACTTAATACGACTTGCGTTTAGATAGTGTAGCGTGCGGTACAATGTGCAATAACAATATCGAATGACGGGATAAGGAGACGATACTATCTCTGTGAAAGAAATCCATAACTATTAGTGTTGAGTCGTAAAGGTGAACGAAGTGTGCTAACAACTCATGGGAGTAGATCCTGGGTCCCCCGCGCGAACTTTCCTGTACTCGACCGCTCTATCGCCCAACCACAAGACATGAACCATGTCTTGTGAATCATGTCACATGATAATCATAATCAGAGTCACTGAAGTGTGCGGCACACTTCAGTGATGTAAGTGAATTCACCCTTGATACTGCCAAGCTGGATTTAACCGAACATTATATGCGGTTAAATCCAACTTGGCAGTATACGGTCCTGATACGGCTTTCGCCGGACAGGAATCATGAATAAGTTGTGGCGAAAGCCTGTCAAAACACCAGATTTGAACAAATCACCTGGCGATATTCGACTCCGACTCGAGAACATACCAAGCGTGATCGATAAAAGGCGGATATCGCCAAAGATGGTGTAATCTTCATAAACAAATGATTATACCAATATATCGGCGTTTTGCGACACGTACTTGGCGAATACCGATAAGTTTACCAAGTTTTATAGCAATATGTGGGCCACGGGCATGTTACACCAATACCAAGTTGCTGTAACCGTGCGCCCAGAACGAGATAGATCATTTGGGCGAACGAAACTACGGATTACCTCAACCAGTTTCCGCCACATCTCGGTGAAATTCGTTAGGTATCGAGGCCAAAGAGGTGAAATATGGTCCAGAAGCGGTCGTATCCCATGATTGAGCGTGTTGGCGAGAGTTCATTAGGACCCGAAATCGCCAAGCTTGGCGAGTTGGTGAAACCTGGTTCTCCGCCACGTGAGCAACAGTGACCGTCGCGCGCCACGAAATGTTACACGTGCGTCACGCACATTGATACACATGTGGATGTAATGGCTGACTTTTTCCAGATTACTGGCGCAGAATTGGACCTAGTCTTGGTGAACGAGCTCGTGGTTACCAATTCAACCATATAACTCAGCAACACTCGAATAGAGCTCGTTAACCAACAGTGGGTCCGATTCATGGGCATTGCCCTTACGGGAAATACTTTATGCCTACATCAGCGATGCTGGTTCAGCATTCCATGGCATACGACGGAGGACACAACTGTCACACTTGCGCTCTACTAGTCTGGCACTAGAGTCAGCACACGAGAAATATTTTCCTTGTACTACCTCTACCTGTAATTTCCGGCGCTCTTAGTACACCTGCTGACGAGTTACTGATGTTGATGGGCGTGCACAGTGTGACCTTCCTTCTCGAACGTATCTAACTCGAAGCGGTGGAAACGCGTCATTGATCTGACTCCCACTGGTGGGGGTCGCATTATGGAGCCCTTATCAACAGTGATTTTCTTTTTCGAAATCAATGCTCGGTCATCGTTTCCTACCGCACTGCTCTCGTCTCCTCTCAGCTGTCAGTAGTCCGGGATATCGGAGCGTACCGTGTCCTCATACTTGGAAGCCTGGCCGAACCGCTACTGGCATGGCACTAGCCCTGAGTACTCTCTCAGTGGCTGCAGCAGCTTCTACCGTGGGCCTGGTTGGCAAGGACGTATATTGTGACAGCAAAGAACGTAAGATTGCACCAAGGGATTCTCAGAGAATGTCTGAGAATTTTCTCTGTTGGCGGACGATCGGTAGAACGCATTCCTCTCGAGGTCTTTGGGAGGTTACTAGGGTTGTCTCTCGACTGTTTAGTCGGGGAGTATCGGTTTAGGACGGGTCTATTGAACACATGATCTGATGACAGTCCGCCCCCATCGGTAGAACACGTTTGTGTTCGGTTATTTGACATCACCGTGAGGACTTCGTTCGGACGTTGGCACTTCTAATGGTTTCAGATGAATTTACCAAGGGAGGGGAATGGGTTAGACTTGGTAGCAACGATGAGTTTGAGAACGGTGAGATGTACGAGATGCAGGTCGGTGAGAACAGGAAGGTATAAGGAGTATAAGCAAGTCATGCAGGGATCGAACTCACGGTCTTTAGATTCTGATAACTAGGACGAAAGATGGCCGACTATACTGCACAGGCGCTCTCTGCAGCCACTACGGTTTTCCTTTGAAAAAGGGCATCTTCCTCAACGAGACTGTGGTGTGCCCTTTGGTAGGTCGACCGATAGGCGTCTTAAGTTCCTCATTGGTCATATCTCAGCATGATGCCACTTTCGATATAAAGACAGGAGAACCACTGAGAGGACCCGGTCTTGATGCTATACCCACCTACAGAAGTGAGCGAATATATCACCACGAAGTGTACCATGTGTGGGATGATCTTTCTGGCCGTATGCCAGCCGTATTAACATCTCTCTATCGAGAGTCTGTCGCTCGTTCATCATCTTTGACCTCATCACTTTACCTCAGTCGAGGTTCGACCCGATGGAGTCTACGCTGACTTACCGAGGAAATCTGATGTTTGGATTGCCAAAGAGAACGTCCAAGGCATGGCTAGAAGGGACCCTGAGGATAAGAGAGGTATCTGAGCTCGCGCTTAGGCTGCTATGGATAGGCTGCTATATGTACTTAGTATACGTGATAGTTGGGGGAGGAGCCGCTGCTGCTACTGCTGCCGAGAGTCTAAGGCAGAATGGATACACGGGAAGGATCATCATGGTAAGAAAGTCGGTCATTAATGGTGTCACGACGTTCACGAGAGTACTGCTGATTTGCATTATGACATTAAGTATCTGGTCTTGCTAGGACGTGTGACTTTCGTCCCCTGGTCTTTCTTGTGGTCTGGTAGTTGCGATTTCCTCGTTCAGATGACTCGGGAAAGGCATTTGCCGTATGACCGTCCCGTCCTGTCTAAGAAGTTGGATGCTGGCGATGATCCATCTAAACTCTACCTACGCGACAGGGAGTTCTATGCTAAGTCGGCAGAGAAGCTGGAACGCTGTAATGGAGAGGTAGCTGGTCCTGGTAGGCACGATATAGAGGTCTGGACGGAGACTTTGGTCACCAAGGTTGACGCCGAGCATCGCATTGTGGAGGTTCAACCATCGAAAGCTCACAAGTGAGTGAGAGGATCGCTATGCGGTGCTCGAACTGTCGGCTGTTACGCTTAGTGCTCACCAGTGTGGAGAAATATGCACATGGTCAACCCAGGGCTGTCGCCAGCGCTCGCGAGGCTTACGCCTCGTAGCACTGACCTACGTCTGGTGTACGCCCATGTGCAAGCATCAGACTGATTAACTCTAAACAAAACGCTTGGGCGCGAAATTTATCACACTGATTTTGCACGAAAAAACTTCAAATGGGCCACTACAGATCATTCACAAGAAGTCAGGGTCTAACTGCAACTGCGCTGCGTAATTTCTCAATTCCACTAATATTTGTACGATTTCCCATGGTAGTCGATGCTTTCGCACCCATGATGGGACGTGCTGCATCCTAAAACGCGTACTATTGCTATTGAAGTTGAGTCGCAATAGGAATAGGCAAGGTGCACAATAGTCTATGTGCATTATGTAGTTCTCACGGTCATGACATTATTGATGATATTGATCGTAAATTATTCAATTACCGTAAACTTGAGAGTATTCGGATCGAATGTTTCGGACACTCTTCACTTGTGACAGATAGCGACGACTTTGTCTGTAATCACTCAATATACCAGTCTGATATATTGAGTGACTCAATTCGTACTATTGCGAGTCACAATTCACCTCGCTAAAGCAACAAATCGTGCGACATCATCTACGTGACTCGATGCGTGATATTATCAGTCACGTGAGTGTACTTCCTGAGTGCAGCCGAACTGGTGGAGAGAACTTCTGTGGGCGTATGTAGTACGCTTTTCGGTCTCATACGAAGTATACTCCCTCTTTTCTGCGGCGTCTGCGACTTTACGCCTAGAGCGTACATTTATACGCCTGGCGACAGCCCTGGGTCAACCACATATGTTGGTGGCGATGCGAAGATCATGAGGAAGTTTTAGGAAATTCTCATTGGTTTCTGTAAATTTAGACGGGGCTCATGTGTAAACTTCTAAAATTAGTGAGAAACTTCTGAACTCAACTGAGGAAAGCGAACATATATTTCAACACTGCTGCTCGAGGTGATCGCATGGGGGTAGAGAGTCTTTGCCAGAGTTGTGTAGCTAGCGTCGTTTCAGTCATCCATCCCAAGTTACGTACGACAAGTGCCTATGGGCCGCGGGTTCAGATGCTAGGAAAGCCTATATACCAGGCCTTAACGCCAAGTACTACATTTATAGACACTCTTATAGAAGTTCTCTATTAGGAATGTTTTCTGTCTCCGGACGCCCGATGATGCTCATGCTATAACGGAGTATGCTGAGGCTGGGCAACGGGTAGTAGTGGAACTGTTTGGAGCTGCTGGCGAATGTGGTCCTTGCTCTCGACCGCCCCACTTCGTTGCTTCTCAGGTGGTTTTGGTTGGTTCGGGTTTCATCGGTATGGAGATGGCTAGTGCCCTAGTTAGCATGGGAGTAGACGTCACTGTTGTTGGTAGGGCGTTGGGATGTAGATGAGGTAGGGAGCTGTGGTGTTTAGGTAGGGAGACTGTGCCGTTCCAGAGGGTGCTGGGGAAGAAAGTGGGGGCATATTTCGCCCATATGTTAGCGGAGAGGTGAGGAGGGAGGGCGGATGGCCTCAGGTCGCTACTCGGGAAGTATGATCTCATCGGTGTCGCAGTGTTGGACTCAACTCAGGCACATACAATTCATCGGAGGAACAACGGTGAAGTTGCTCAGATCAGAAGCAATGGAACATGGTTGTAAGCGTTGAGGGCGGGGTTCGATTTGTGATAGTGTTCTTGGACATGCCGAAAATCTGTGGTCCGTTCAAATGCTCACTTTTCCGAGTTCGAGAGCTTGGAAACAATACTATTCCGAGCTCAGATAAAATAATCTGTTCAAGTGTGAACTTCATCCGAGCTTGTATTCCACTGGTAAAATCGGACGATCGTCTCTTTCCCCAGCCGTTTCATATTTTCGGGCGAGCGAAATTTGTTCGGGTGTAATTACAAACTAGTGCGTGGTGGGCTGTGCAATTGGTTTGCACTCAGCCTACAGTGAGGACAGTCTCGTGAATGGGGTGGAGCTTGATGATGGTGATCTCCTTTTCGCGGACGCTGTCATCATGGGTACAGGGGCAGTCCCTAATACTTCACAGCTTACTGGTGTACAGAGGGCTGTAGGTGCCCCCGTTGGTCCAACTGTTGTGGCTTACAGGATGATGTCTCAGGCCGATGGGTCACTGCCGACGGACCCTTTCTTGGGGGTACAGCTTGCTGATGGTTCCTTTAGCAATACGCTCTATGCTGCTGGAGATGTGGCAAGATACCCCGATGTGCGCACAGGCAAGATTTCATCATTAGTGTGAGTTCATTCCGAGGATACTGAGGTTAGGTGAGCCGCTGAGAGTGGAGCATTGGGATGTTGCACTACAAATGGGCAGAATTGCGGGAGCGAATATGGCTGGAAAATTTAGACCGTGAGTTTTGTGGCGCGTGACGCGAGTCAGATGAAAATGCGTGATAGGTACAATACGGTACCCTATTTCTGGACGATGATATTTGGCAAGTCCTTGCGGTACGTTGGCAGCACAGGTGGCAAGGACGGATCTAATTTTTTTGATAATGTTATCATCGAAGGGGACTTCAAAGAGAGTCGCTTCGTGGCTTATTATTGTCGGGTAAAAGGAGCATCGTTTCTTGGGCGGAGCGAAGCAGTTTTGGTAATCTTCCTTAGGGTGATCATATTCTGGCAGTAGCGACAGTGGGATCGGATCCTGTTGCCGTCGCCTGTGGAGAGTTGATGAAACGAGGCTTGATGCCTCGTACTAGCGAGCTCATGCTAGGAACCTGTGATGCCCAAGGCATTCTAGAGTAAGGCAGTATTCACGTATGAAGTGAATGGCGATACTCGTTGTTACATAACTCATGTCATTGCGTATTTGTGTGGTTTTAGGCGGGTGAAGAAGTTGGACGAAATAACGAAACCGAAGAAAGTGACACCCAAGACCAAGAAGGCATGAGGATATCATCAAGCCTAATTATGTTTCAAAGGGGTCCCCCCTCCCTCACTCTGCCTTGAGTTGGCTCTTTCACGTTCTCTCCATCTCTCATTGCGCTCCGATGCTCGGTTGGAGTGGTAGGGATGACAAAATGTATTCACCTATACACTGAGTTTGAGCGTTAATGTTGAGATTTCGGGGAACGATATTGCTCTAGATGGCATGCAGACTGTATTGTCCCGAAATCTGTAACAAGTGTGGGGTTCAGGTCGATGGGTTATCTCATTTTTTGAATTACAACTGGTGTCTTTCCTCAGCCTCATTCACCCTTGTATTGTCGAAATACCTTTTTCGGATGTATCGTGGTCAAGTCCTTCGTCTGAGGTCTGGGGAAGCACCCTCGACTACTGGCCTAGTCAAGGGTGGCACTCTTCCGCAGCCCGACAGCCCTCCCACCATGCGGCTCAGCTCTTATGTAACAATACGTGTACTGTAATATCGTTACTGGTCGCTCTTCAGAATCCGTCAGCATCTCGTAGTCAGCGTTGTGCTGGAAGGTGCTGGGGCGAGAAGGAGGAAGGTGAGCGACAGACTGGGTCTTCCAGCATTATCCTTGGTGGTACTAACACATGCGAGATGATTCCTGTCGAGCTCAGGTCACCAGTCAGTGGCTCCGGTCACTCGTAACAGTAGGGTTACGAAGGTCGCAGCTCCTCGTTTACCTCTTCGGAACGATGTAATGAAAACTGGCGCTTATTTGATTGATGATATGTTTGCAGGATGGCGAGGAGCGTAACGTGACGGCATCTCTAAGAGATATTCTGACTTATACGTGAGACCTGGGATCCAGCGGAGCGGAGCGTTTTTTGTATTAGACATAATCAGCCTGAAGGGCATGTATTCATAGTGAGAAGGATTCAACGCTTGGGATACGACTCACCCAGTATATTGTACGACTATTTTAAGAAGGAACTAGGGATGGAGGTCCGTCGAGTTATGGTGAGAGATGCCCTATTGGGCTCGCCTACCTGTTGCTGGGACAGGTGGTGGCCAGTGCAGCTCCTGAGTCTCCAGATGGAGCGACTAAATCAGGAAGGGAACGACAGCGACCAGCTAATATGGGATTCGTTATAGTGGAAAGTAAGAGGAGGATGGGGATGCGGAAAGTCTCACGTATAGTATGGCATACGTGACAGCATGGATGGGTCTCGCGAATTCGATGCCAGATTCGCATGAAGTCGAGGCTATTATTGCAATCAACAACATGGGAGGTGGAACTATAAAGGTTAATGGTAACCGATCATGTGGGCGCGCGCGGTGGCAAAGAGTGTCGTGGCCGTAGGTGTCCCGATCGTGGTGGCACCTTTTGTTAAGGAACATGCTGGACTGATTGAGTCCAGTCCTGTGTCTTCCACTGTGTCTCATGATACGAGTACAGGTATCGGTAGCAGCTATGGTCAGTACAGTGATGCTTGCTTGGATGGTATCGGCTTTGATATTGACGACTATCTCAAAGACGCCCTGGATTCGCCTGATGATTTTTTGTGAGGACCGATGCTAATTTATTAGGCATGGTCAGCTGCTCGACACTAGTCTATGGTTGTGGTTGACGTTGTGAAGTCCATATGGCTCTTCCTGGATCTGTATTGTCTTGTCTGTGTAGTATTCATGATCAAGTATTCAGCAGTAATAACTGCGATAGTGCACGATAGTCGTCAAGAGTAGATCTACATCTTATCCCCTCTGGTGGCTTTATGGCAGTAGTAGTAGTAGTATTGGCTTATGACTTGGTTCTCATGTCGGCAGCTTCTTGCATGCTCCTATGAGCAAGTGTTGGGTTATAGTAAGGAGTGGACCAGGAGAGGCATATGGCCGTGATTTCAAGTCTGAGGAAATTAAATTGACGAAATGTGCGCGGCAACTTTTCCCCCTAATTTCGATGAGAAAAGTCAATATGGGTTGTTTACTTGTCGCTGCCAGGGTTCAAAAGGGGTGGGTTAACTGCAGGGGTTAGCTGGTTACGAGGTGTGGCTGTAACTGTAGGGTTGTCGGCTTCCATGGCACCATCATCAGCAGTAGTCAGTGGCACCAGTGCCTCCGTGAATCTACAGGACATCACCAAGCTGTTGGCCTCATTGGATGCTCGCCCGACTGGTACTGGGGAAGGATGATCAGCATGGGGTGGGGGAATTTAAATACCCTACATGAGATTTCCTATATATGTTCACTAGACGCTGTGGCTCCAGTAGTCCGACCCAGCAGTCAACCTGCTAGTCTCTGCCCACCCGCTCTACACGCAAACATCGTAGTAGTATAAATTGATCCTCAGTTCGAGTCAGTGATGTCGCCGTGGTTTGCTGGTTATTGAGACTGTTCATTGGGGTTCCGCAATCAGTCGTATGCATCTGGATTTCAGTATCGAAGTTCGAGTCGGCGGTTACGAAGTACCCCTCGGCAGCGGTGTTCTGGATAAAGTATCTGGACTATATGTCCGAGACTGTGGGCGCCGATGCTAAAAGGAGAGCGGCTCTGTCTGTGAGGGCCACCGAGCATTGTCCCATCGTAATACAGTTATCCATCTGTCAATTCGACGACCCGCCTCCAGTCATTGTGATACGGCTCGAGCTCAACCCCTCTCAGGTTGCCATATGGGAGAGACATCTGGCCAACGTCAAAGCAGCACAGCCCTTGGCACAGCTTTTGCCGACTTATAGTGATGCTTTACAGGCAGTCGGACAGGATAGGGACTCAGGCAGACTGTGGATGGAATATGGGTAGTACAAGGCTGGCCTCGGATAACGGGATGGTAGAACTTCTCTTAAGTTTACACATAGCAGCAATCCGCCGTGTGCCCTCGTCGATGGATGGGATGAGTTAAGCATATTCGATGCGTTTGAAAGGTACCTCCTGAAGATGCTCTACAACCATCAGCAAAAGAATGCCTTCGCCTTGACCCGAGGGGACACCAGCAGTGAGGACGTCTCTGAAGACCCTGATAAGAGAGGTAGCCGTGGTGTGGTATTGATAGACAGCATGTTGAGTATACAGGTGATACGCCTCTGGAGCTGCCTGTGCCCGATGAGCCGCCGCCGGGCATATCCTTAGCGCTTGTCTCAGAGGCTAACTTGGAACAGGTAGTGCGGGAAGGCCTGCACAGCGAGCGCCGTCGGGAGGAGGGGGGAGGAAGCGCCGCTCAAATCTTGAGAGTATGCTGAGAAAATTTCGCTGTCAGTATGTGCAAGGTCAGAGGGCACCCAGGCTGGAATAATGTAGAGAATTTCTGGCGTTTCTCACATTTTTTGCATTTTCTGCCTTTTGTGAGTTTTGCTGCTACCGGTATCTGCCATAGGTATCGTTCCAGTCAAGCATTGATATAATCAGACAACACTATCAAGACGCGGTCTCAACACCCTCTAACTTCATAGATCAGCTTTGGTAGTGGATTTGGGCGCATACTCTCCTTCGTAATAGTCTGTGACGCGAAGTATTTCTAGTTGGCTTTTGATTTTCATGTGGCGAGCACGTTTTGGCAGTAATACTTTTTTGTGTTTGAAATTTCTTGCATTGAGAGATTTCCTAGAACTTACAGAGTCGTCCGAGGAGTGGGACTATTCTGAGAGTGTCCCAAGTACTCTGCGTCTACGGAAAGTATCAGTTCGAGAGCGGCTTGTCAGGGACGAGTATCAGGAGTTCGAGCAGGCCATCCACAACCATGAACAGAAGGATGAGAAGAAGAAGCCGGTCGCTGTAGGCTGGGAGCAAGGCCATTACGGAGATGTGAGCCATCCAGGGAAGCCTGCTTCTCGTTGGTCTAATATCCACGTTCAGGGAGTGGGGCCATCGCTGTGCTCGAGACTGCTTACTGAATATTCCAATCGATATATGTCATCGAAACAGGTGTATAAAGAGCTCACCCGACTCTATGGGCAGGTAACAGCAGCTTGTGGGGTCTCAGTAGTAGTTGTATAGATGTAACGTAGAGAAACTGAGCCGGCAATACGTAGCCATATGCTCAGATTATCCCTCTTGCTGTGCCCGTTCCCCTAACGTCAGAGTCGGCTCGGAAGCTGCGTCGTAACATCAAGGGTTGGCGGCAAGTGTTGCTATATGAGAAGTCGAATCCTCTCCAGGTGGGCAGCGCTCCCGGCCCATTATCCGCATTTAAATCTTCTCTCTCAGCTGCCGCAGCCGGAATGTGCCGAGGCCCTCCGGGCAAGAGTGGATTTAGTATTTCGCCAGTGCCTCATGGGGAATGCGTAGGGGCTTGGGGTTCATCGGTCGGCTGAAGACGTTCTGATGTTCTTAGATACGTTGCTGAGTTCTGGTACGACTACTTCGTGTGGCAGTATTCATATCAATTACAGCTGCTAGTGAGGCCCACTGAGTCGGCGCCAGTGGAGACGCTGCGAACGGCGATTAATGTACAGCGGGGCTTTTGGGAGCTGCATTCGGAAGGGCTCATGCGATTCAGAAGTATTTACCGTACGATGTCTGTCTCCGACTGGTATTGGCTATGGTACTAGAAGAAGAGCAAAGCAACTACGGCCTGAGGAAAACCGGTAAGGTGTTGTGTACTATTTGACGGTAGTCTACAGGCCACAATGGAGCTACTGCATCTAGGGGTGTCCGATACCGTCATGTTGCTAACAGGACTCGTTTGCTGTTCTATAGGCTATCATTTATTCAGATGACGCTGGGCGGCAGGTCGACGAAGCTGATCAGACCTATACAGATCTTCTATCTGTCTTCGACTCCATACAACAGAGCTGTCCTACAGGTCTCGTACACTACCTCAGGTGGGAGATCTTCACCGTTTCCGTGGTGTGGTAACTTTTAGTCAGGTATAAGTGTCGGACGTACGGTATTGAAAAGTGTCGTGAACTTTTCACGCAGCAGCTGACGAGCAAGTCGCGGCATATGAGCGCGGAAGTGATAGTAGACATGGCTAGACTAGAATATCGAGTAAGCATGCGTGCTCATAATAGAAGGGGATTCCCTTGCTCTCACTGAGTCAAGCTTGTTTGAAGCATTCCTATCGGTTAACTAATCTGTCCTCGCAGGTGGTCAAGAATGTGGCAGCGGCGGAGTACCTATTACGGATGGCATTGCAGCGCTATCCGGAAAAGCGCTCGATGTTGATACCAATCCTCGAGGACTTTGTGGCGGACGTCCATGGCGTGGGAGCTCGAAATGAGCTGGCAGCCGAGCTGGGCGTGTTCGACTCTAATTATTTCAACACGTGAGGAAGAAGGCCTTCAATGTCTCGTCTTGGGTTTGAGTCGCTCTGATGCGTGCCTATTAACAATTTGTCTTCAGGAGGATTCTACCAGCGCCGACACCGTTGAAACATCGTTCTTACTCGAGCTACCTCTCTTCTATTCGTTTCCGAACGCTAGTCCCAGACGGACTCCGTAGTGGGGCTGGTGGTATCAGCAAGAAGCAACTCAAGGAGGTAGGAGTCGCTACTGCGCTGGGATACAGGATTGTATAAGAGCTTATCTCTGAGGTTTCTGGCGTGTACAATCTGACCGGATTTACTTTCTGTCGTTTAGTGTATAACTCACATACCATACATCCGCCACATCACACGCGAAAAACCCCATGTTCCTATCATTATCTGGATAGCTTATCTGGGGATATCACATTCTCCAATCAGTTTCCTCACGTAAATGTCATCACAGTAGCAACACTTTTTTTATCGTTATCAAACCCTGGGAGACGTTATTTGTCAAAGCTAGATGGGTCCTTGGTGACAGGGCGGAACTGTTGTTGCTCTCAGGGTACGACAGATCCGACTGCTGCAGGAGACGAGATAATCGATTTGGATGATGGTGATGCCTCATTGGACGGAGGTAAGGCCCCCCTCTAGTACTGTAGCTGAGTATATTCATGTTTGCGGTAGAAGACGCTATGGATGGACGTGCTGGTGCAAGCAAGCTCCTATCACAGGGGATTAAGCGGCCGGACATGAGTCGGCTGCAGGTTGTGAAGGCTTATGATCCAACAGCACATCGAGGAGAGCAACAGAATGGTAACACTCCCTATCGAAACCTAACTGTGTCGACCCCGCATGGTATACATTTAGCGAGGATTCGTACTTACGGTTCTAAGGCTATCCAGTTTTGGTGTTTCCCGTGTGAGGGCAGCACCCTTTGTGTGTTATCGGCCCTTTCCTCAGAGGATACAGGACCAACGGCTGGCGTGGCGGATCCTAACGATATGGACCTGCGTGCAGAAGCTACGAAGCCCGATCCGCCGGCACCAACTATCGAGGACTCGGTCCGGATCGACACTCCGAAGCCTGTTCTGTGAGCTGGGCATGGTCTCATCCGTCCGCGGCTTCGGTTGGGAGGTTGGAGGGGATGTATGACGGTCGGTCTTTTCAGGGGCCTAATGGACCTAATCCCCGAAGGTGCATTGCCGCAGCTGAAGACGGCAGAAGCTGCTGTTCAACAGGCTCAGTTCGAGGCGATGCTACAGCGGACCGGTCAGCAGTTGGCCCAGGTCCCTCAGGTAGCCGCCGGTTCTGACACTTGCTTTCCTTTCGTGGAATGAGGAAATTGATGCATACTGTCTCGAGTTGCTTCACGACCTACATGTTGTGACCCTGCCAGGAGATTCTTCCCATCACTGGTCTTGATGGAGCACTTGAAAACCTCATCGGTTGTGCGTTGTTATTTTCTTACTGTCAGACCGGGACGGGAGGCGGCGGTAGCTCCCAACAAGCCACAGCACAGTTGTTGGCAGCGGTGCAGGGTGCAGGGGTGAGCTCTCTCCTATGAGCATTGGTGGCATTAGCTCCTCGTAGGCTGTCGAGAGGACTATAACGGCATTGTCATTGCCCGACGTAGAGCAACAGTTGCGCTATTTACAGACGTTGGAGTTGCCGAAAATCAACGTGGATAATTATCGTGAGATGCAAGCCGACAAGTGAGCGGAATCGACAACGCGTTGCGAACCTAAGAGGATGGTCTCGTATCAGGTATATGTATGATAATCGGATGGAGCGACTGACCAGGGGGGAAAGCACAGGAAAGTCAGCGACGGCTACATTGGCGGGTCTTCTGGATTTGAAGCGGTTGACTGGCAATGAGAGTGGTCAGGATGAGGAGCTTCAAGGCTTGACGTTGAAGAGGTGAGACTGACTCCTGATCTCGCATGGTGGAAATCAACATCGATCTTGGAGCTCATTCATACTCGTTTGAAATATCGATATGGATTGAATATCAATATGGCTGTCGACTTTGACAATTTTGTGGCGCGCGTCGATGACAAATGTTAGGTGGGCATTTGATGGCAAAGAGCAGAAGGACGAAGATGACGATGTGATAATCAAAGAGGATCAGGAGGCTCTCCTGGCCAAGTCCTTTCTATCGGCGATGCCGGATAACATCCATCGGGAACGATTACAGTGAGTTGTAGGGCGATTAGGGATTGGGGGATCGCGTCGTGGTAGGTATAAACGTAAGAAGATGCTGCAAATGCTCAACCTCGGGATGTTACAGCCTCAACAAGGGCAGCAGAAACAACAGCAGCAGCAGCAACAACAACAGCATACAGTTGAATAGAGGCATTTCACATCTGTGTGGTGTTGAGCTATCATTGGAGTACAATGGGTTATCGTATGACAAGAATAGACGCATGTTGGCATCAGCTGAAAATCAGCTGAAACAGGTGTCTTGACGCGTCGGGAGATGGTTTTGTGAACAGTCAGGGGTTATCTGCCCGAGTCCACTGTTTTTGAGCACATAGGCATTCTTCATCAGCTCTATCATGCGACGTCGCCATTGACTTGGTTTTCCATTTCCAAAACTTGATCTGAGTTGGCCGCGATGATCCCCTGCGTCATTTTCGTTGTAGAGATCGACATAGCATAATTTCGGTTGTTGAAGGATGCGGAAACATCAACGATCGAGCTCTCCACAAATACCGTTCCCCACTGTGCGACGGGACCAGCAGCAACAGAACTACTCGGTCAGTTACAGAAATCGCATCCAACACATCTTCGAGTCTCTTCAGTTTAGCACCGTTATGACCACCAATGATAAGAGGAAAACTCTTGGGGGAACTCCCGACACTCTTGGTAGTCAGTCTGATTATATTATCCATCTTGACATCCAACCCCTCACCACTGTTCAAACGGAGGTTGTTCGTTGTGCTGTGGTGAATGCCATAAGCACAGTGGATAAGCGAATTAGCGGCGAAGTATGCAAGGATAATGTAGAAGGCTACCATTCTGACATTTGCCGTGATGGAGGTGTTCATCGTCACGGCTGCTTTCAACCCTCCAGCGACGGTAGGAGAGTGTTTTCAATCGGAGTGTTTATATGCACAGGAAAACCTGAACTGTGTTTTCACTGCTGCAGCCATCTTGCAGGCATAGGCCGGCAATGGTAAGAGCGATAATAAAGACGATAATATCGTTTCTGTCGTGGCGAGTAAAACATGTGTCAAGAGCTGAGCTGTCCTTCTATTCCTCGGATCGCCCTTCACTTCACAACGAGCCAATCCCCTCCATATATCCGCTGTCGGATTTGAGTTCGAAATCGTCCGTCTACGCCTCATAACGGACATATTGGTCAGACAAAAAGATATAGTTTTGAGTTCGGATTCTCGAGTCCACACACCTCTTACGAGGGCATGAGAGTGTTCACGGACTGATCATCGCGACACGTAATTATCGAGCTCCGGGTAGTGTTTGTGTGAGTATCTGTGTTAGCCCTCATACAGTTCCCATATTACGGGACCTATCGTCCTTGAATATTTAATAGCCCACTCCTGGTATTGCGGGAAGGCTCACACAGGGTGTTGATATTGATCACTGCTACACTTGTAGAAGAGGGGAGGACTTATTATGCGACCCTGGCGCCGATCTGGCTAGTTACCCCAGACCGCGATTAGGCGCTGGGACCAGTGGGAATGCGTATGGGCGTGCGCGATGTGAGCATTCGTCGCGCTCGCCCGTGGGGCCACTCACCTCACTTGAAAGAGTGTGAGATGTTGGTATGGTGTAGCCTTACATCCTCTTAGAGGAGGATCATACCATCCCTGACAAGGGTTATCATTGGAGTGTGGGCGGGGTAGTTGCTTCGTGCAGCATTATTGATTGTATATGCGAGCACTCCCCTCGGAAGAGTTTCCCGTCAGGTTCATCTAGCCTAGAACTTCTATGGTGCTGGGAGTACCTAGCCTTAACAGTACTGACATAGTGTGATGAAGCTTGTCGCGTTGACTGTGTGGGTTGGCTTTGCGTGGGAGTGCTCAGTCATAGTCTATCATCTAGTTTTCTTATTATGAAGACCTCGTCGAACAGAACGGCCTTCATAGCATTCGCGCCAGAGGGAATCGCCTCTCCTGATCGAAGGAATGTGTTGGCGATGGGAGGCGCTACTTCAGGTAACACCCGTCCAAGCCATAAGACTTCTCAGTGATTTGTGTAGGTATCAGCGGCAATGATTTTTCAACCAACACCAAGCTAGAGTTCGCCAAGATGGATCTGGGCAATAGCGACACTGAGATGCCGGTAATAATGCAACGATGTGGGGGGGATTTCAGTGGGTCGTAGATATTGGCATCTATTGCTCTGGAGGCTCCATTTCATGCTCTAGACTGGGGGACCTTCCCGGATTCCTCCAAGTTACCTATGGGAATCCTCGCCGGTGGACTTGGTGATGGTAATACTGGGAAGGGTGTTAGTTTCGGAGTAGAGTGTATTGCTGAGCCTGGTCAGGCACTGTGAGACTGTGGGACCCGGCGGCTATCCTGGATGGTGGTGATAGGGAGCATGGTACGTTGAATGAAATGCAGTTGCACAACGGCATGCCTACTACGGCGGTAAGGACGCTGGCAGTAGTGATATTTATGATTGGTGTATAGTTGCAATTCCATCCGGCTAAGCCTGGTCTGATCGGCTCTGGAGGAGCTGATGGTGAGGTGAACATCATCAGCTGTGACAACCCGAGGAATCCCAGCGTGTTCAAACCAACACACGGTCCGAACAAGCATGCTGGTAGTAGTAGTAGTAGTAGTAGTAGTAGTAGTAGTAGTAGTAGTAGTAGTAGTAGTAGTAGTAGTAGTAGTAGTAGTAGAAAGGCTATGTATGTGGGCCTATCATGCTGAGACTGGCGTTGTAGGTACTGAGGTTACCTGTCTAGACTGGAATAGGAAGGTCCAGCACATTCTTGCTACTGCTAGTGGTAGGGAACATTACATACTGTATGGGGAGTAGATTGCGCCGTCTTGGTCGTTAGGCACCAATGGTCTAACAGTCGTATGGGACCTCAAGTCTAAGAAGGAGGTGATCGGCTTCAGAGACCCCGGCAACAGGACTAGGTAATAGAGGGGATGGAGTTGTTGGTGATATGAAAGGGCTGGTCGTGGTAGGATATCGAGCCTGTTGTGGCATCCGGACATTCCGACGCAGCTTCTTGTGGCCTACAATGATGACAACAACCCCACAGTGCAGTTTTGGGACCTGCGGAATTGTCGGTATCCCTTCAAGGAGACTTCTGGTCATACTAAGGTGAGTAGGCTAGTATTTTCCTATACCCAATTGTATGTCTCAGGGCATCACGTGTGCTTCTTATTGTCCGCAAGACAGTTCCTTGCTCCTCACGTCGGGCAGGGATAATAGGACTGTCGTGTGGCATATGGGGGAAGCGACTACGGCTCAGGGGGCACCAGGCAATCAGGATCAGGTAGGTTTCGATAGTAGAATTGACAGTAGGCTTGATGGTGTTCTGTCAGGCGTCGTCCATGGACATATTCGCTGAGTTACAGTGCACGTCTCCGGCCTTTGATGTGGCGTGGAGTAATAGCTCGGCAGGAGTTGTTGCTACTGCGGCTACTAATGGTGATGAGGGGTCTTGTTGGAGTTGATGAATATATTGGGGACATTTAGGTAAGGTGACGGTGCAAAGTGTGACCGCAAGGCAGCATGTTAATAATGTGAGGACGCCGCCGAAGTGGCAGAAGGTAGGAGTAGTGCTTGGGAGAGTATCTTGCGTGTCACCGGCTTGTGTCACCAGGCACCAGTTGGAGTATCGTTTGGGTTCGCGGGGAAGATGGTGTCATTTGGACCAGATAGCACGTAAGGCAAATATCTGAGGGGACTGTTGTGAGGGTGGTGATGGTGTTCAGACAAGTCCGGATGGAAGTTATACCAGAGGAGCCGGCTTTAGTAGGGGAGGCTGATCGATTTGAGAACTACTTAGCACGAGGTATGGGAATCAGCGCATAATAAGAAGAGTCTTCTATTATGATGGAGATCCTAGTCCTTGGAGGGTAGTGGGGGTTGTTTGTAGGTGCATTGAAAGACTACTGCGAGGTGAAGATAGATGAGAGTAATGATGAGCATGAGAGGCTGAGCTGGGACATCATGGCATGCCTCTTTGATGAGGATTATAGACAGGAGGTGAGGGCAAAAGGGAGCATGGTGTGGGGTAGAGGTTGCTTGTGACAGATCGTGGCCAAGATAGGCATTGATCATAGCCAGATAGTGAGGGCAGCAGAGGAGTATTTGGGAAGGCCCGTGAAGAGAGATAAGAGTGACAATGCACTGGTTAACCAGAGTAGGAGGCCGCCGCCGCCGCTGGGGGCAGTGTCTGAGGCTAGGCTGTCTTGGTAGGTGGAGTGGGGAGTGGGGCTGATAACCAACAACAACAGCAAGAGCAGCAGCAGCAACAACAACAGCAGATTGCGGCAATGGACTCGGAACAGGCTGAGAGTCTGTTTGATACGTTGGCGAGGTAGTGAGGTGGAGGTCGTGGGTTCGAATCCTGGTGAGAGTATTTTTGCAGGACTAATGAAGAGTCTGAACAAGCAGGAGAGCAAGTGGGAGCTGCCTCTGCTGGTGGGCTCCTCAGTCCGATAGCCGACATGACTCGATCGGTGAGTTGGCTTAGCTAGTTCATTGTGGACCTATTTTGCATCTTTTAGGAGACCGACTGGACTAGTGGGGTAGAGCATATCATAAAACAGAGCCTTATCGTTGGTAATGCCACTGTGGTGTTCAAGCGTTTGATTCCTGTCTAAATTTAAGGTGATCTCGACGCTGCGGTTGACTGCTGTATGCGATCTAGCAAATACGCTGATGCCTTACTGCTGGCCTCGGGGGGTGGCCAGGACCTGTGGCTTAGGACTAGGGATGAGTACATGAGAAGGCAGCAAGACCCTTTCTTCCGGATGGTAGGAAGGGGTGGTGACGGCAGTAGAGGAGTGAGGGAGTTGTCAGGTTTCATACATAATGACCAATGATATGGACAAGTTGGTGTCTACATCGGACCTCAACTCTTGGCAGGAAACTTTGGCTATACTTTGTACCTACGCTAACGAGCAGGAGTAGGCTCCATCACTACTAGGGCTCATGCATTGATGTGGCCGACAGGTTCCCGCAGCTTTGTGAGAATTTGGCCCAGCGTCTTGAGAAGGAGAGATTCGACATAAGGGCGGCTGTGCTGTGCTACATGATATGTGGAAACTTTAGGTGGGGAGGACGGAGGGTTATTATTGATGGAATTGTGCGTATTCCTTAGTCAAACGGTTCGCATTTGGGCGTCGATGTCAACTCCTGGGGCGTCGTCTCAATCGACTGCCCTGCAGGACTTGGTTGAGAAGATGGCCGTGATGCAGGTAGAGTGTAATATTTTATGCAACTGGCACGTTGTCTTTAGGCAGCTGTGAAGTATGAGGGTAAAGACTCGATATTCGTGTCGAGGGTGTCGAGGTGGGTGTTCTTGCTGCAGCTGCAGCTGTGGATCGGTAGGAGGACTGATATTCAGGTATGCACAGATGTTGGCTAACAGTGGCAGAGTAACGGCGGCGATGCGATACTTGACAATCATCAAGCCGAGCAGTACGGAGGTCGTCGGTTCGATCCCTGGTGATGATATTTTTCTCATCAGGCAATCAGTATCAACAGCAAGGGCCTCAGAATGCTGCATCGGACATTTTGAAGGACCGTAAGTTCCTCCTCCTCGTCCCCTCTTGATGGCCTTCTGACGTGTGCCTTAGGCATTTACAATTCGGCGCCCCAAGGAGTCATGAACCAGATAGTCCCCACGGCCCCGCCTTTCCCTTTCCAACCCGTCAATATACAGCCAGCTGGACAGCAGCAGCAACAAAGACCTGGAATGATGCAGCAGCAGCAACAACATTCGACAGGTGTGTGGATCGAACCCGGGTGCATGGATGTGTGGAGGAAGTGTGGTATCCATCAGGCCGCACTCCGTATGGTCAGCGTCCGTCTACGCCAGGTGGGATGTATGGTCATCATCAACAGCAGCAGGTAGGGGTTCATAGCCCCATTTCATTTTCGTACGATGTCTCTTAGGGTTACATGCGGTCGTCAGCTACTGGTCCTGCTGCTGGGTATGGTCATAATAGGCCACCAGTAGGCCCTGGTATGGCTCCTAGTGTGGCCTCTTATGCTGGCTCAGTGTCCCATGGGTAGTAGTAGTAGTAGGGTCTGTGTGGTGACTCTATCATGCGTCATTGGTCAGGCCTGTAGCGGCGGCCTCGCCGGCTGCTGTGAGTCGTAGTGCGATGCAAGTTCCTCCCCAACCCACGGGTATGCCGGGGACCATGCCGCCTGGTGGGGCTCGTCCTGGGCAGCAGTCACCTTATAGTGCAGCTCCGGGGTACCAGGCAGAGGGAGCCTACCAACAACAGCAAGGTCATGTTGGGTATGGTCCTGGCCAACAGCCACAACAGCAGCAGCAAGCTGTGGGTTATGGAGGCCCCCATGCAGCAGGAGTATCACAGACGGGGTATGGCACGCCGGCCTATGCACAGAGGTCTCCTAGGCAACAGTATGGGATGCAACAGCAACAACAGGGTGGTGGGGTCTCGCCGATGATGAACGGGCCTACCTCAGGGTAATAGAGTACACCTGTCTGCGATGGCGGTGATCATCGTAGCATGTGCTAGGTCCATGAGAGGAGGTGTAGCAACGCCTATGCAGCAGTCGGCTCCTATGGGATCCGGTAGTATGCTGTGAACGGGTAGAAGTGTATAAGTGCTGCTTTCAGGAACGTCTACGGCGCCGCATGCTGCCGCTGTATCGACTACACCGGGCCTCCCGGTGAGCTGGCCTGTGCCTACTTCTGTAAGCTTGAGGCGTTTGAGGTGGTCCTAGGTTATGCAAGGTGGTAGGTACAGCAGAGTGGCTACAGTAACCCTGCTACGTTGAGTGGGAACCAGGCAGTGGGTGCCCATAGTGCTCCTGCTCAGCCCCAGGCTCCTCCGATGGCGGCCGCCGATGTTTCCAACTGCCAGAGGGTAGCACTACTGCTGCCGTGGGAGTAGAGAGACGAGTGGTATGCAGGTACTGAATCAGCTGTTGGAGATCAACTGTCAGGATGGCAATCGACGGAAGCGTAGGTTATTGGGGGGGCATGTGCTGCGGGAAAATGTTGATACGGCGATCTCGATATGGTCGGTAGTAGCCTCAAATTTGGTAGGGATAAGACGCGGATCTTATATTGATAGACCCGTATGGACCGGAAAAAGATGGTGTACTGCTGTAAATGGAACTGTTGGAATTGACTGAAAATTGTATGAGATTTATTTCGTATAGAAGTCTCGTTAATGTACCGTGGAATGTACTATGATAGAAGAGCATATCTATGCATGAGGTTAGTAGCTTACTTGATAATATATACTATACGTGTAAATTTGTTTCCGTGTATTGACCAGGACTTGGTCGCTCACCTTGGAGCTGCTGAGTTCGTAGTCATATTCATACTAACTACTGCCTGTCCGGCGGGAATGAGTGTCGGTTTATAAAGAAAAGTTGAGGGTATGTGTCGAAACGCTAGCCACATATACTGTCTCGTTGTGTTGTTCATCTTCACATTCACGATTCCGCGTTGGGGTGTGTCTCTGTCCTTGTAGTGTACTACAGGTGAGGACCTTACCAAGCGGCTTGGTGAGCTCTACGGCAAGTTGCAAAGTGGGGATATATCGGAGACAGCGCAAGAGAAGGTGAAGGAGCTGTGTGCAGCTGTTGATGCTCAGGACTTCAACACTGCCAAGAGGCTTGTGGTAATGACGATTCTTACCTTCCTTTTCTAGTGAGTAATGGCTTGACTCTTAGGCGGACTTGAGTGCTCATGAATGGGAGCACAACAAGAACTGGGTCATGGGTCTACGCCGTCTTATGCCGTCCCATTGAGCTTTCCAGTATGACGCTGTTGTGACTTCAGTTTTATCGTAGTCGCTGTGACGATGGTGGTGGTGATGGTAGTCTCGAGAGCGTTGGTGTTGAGTTCAGTGTTGGGTGGAAGTATTTGAGGATTATTCGTTTTGGTTATGAGTGGCAAGGAGCGACCAGGAGGGAGACCACGGAAGGGCTCTACTGTCACCAAAAGGAAGGTCTTATCGTCATACCTCTTCGTATGCATAACTGAGCCGTAGTACGTCAGGGGACAGATCCATCACCGTCGGGCAGTGGGTCGGGAGGTACCCCACCGCCTAGTGGCAGCTTTCTCCGTACGGCCCCTGTGATGATCAACAATCCTGATAGGGAGTGCAGGGAGATGGGATGGAGCCTTAGGTTGGGCGGGCCCTTTGCGGCGGTGAGAGGACGGAGGTCAGATACGTTGATAGAAAAATCCACATTTCGGAGAATCGGCTGGAGGCCAGTGGTGACCAGGGCTATTCAACGGTGGGATGGTGTTATTAGTGATTGTTGAGAGCGTCTGCTGTAGGTGCTGGCGACCCATGGGGCTAGTAGTGGTGGCTGGTATTATGAGCTCACGTTCTTGGGGGAGGGCTCGAGGCATCCTGGTGTGGTATCGAGGATGGAACCTCATATCAGGGTGGGGTGGTCGACTAGAATGACTCGATATGATATGCCTATTGGTAGCGACTGTTTTTCTTATGCTATGCGGGATATGGACGCATGCAAGATAGTGGGTGTAACTACTGGTTGGGAAAAGTGATGTCTATGGCTTAGGTGGTGGCCAAGAGGATACCTTATGGCAAACGGAGGATATTTCCGGGAGATACGGTATGGCTGTTGATGGCGAGGAAGGTCAGTAGTGCTCGGCCGACTTCAGATGGGCTGCCATCTGTTCATACGAGATCCCCCCAAGACGCCATTACGGGCGGATGATGGACGACCCGAAAGCTCCCTGTGGTTGCCAGGTAGCTGCTTGTTCGGTTGTACTCAGCGAGGTGAGAATGATCAGGCCTATTGTGCGATCCAGAAGATCCCCCGATACCGAGCATCTCGGAGGGCTCTGCATTATCATACACGCTGAATGGGGAGAGTCTTGGCGTGGCATTCAATGACGTTGTGGAGGGCGAGTGAGGAGTCGGCTACTGTTTGGTCTACAGCCGTGATGCAGGTACTTCCCTGCAGTGTCGTTGTACGGGGGTGCAACGGTCGAGGCTAATTTCGGACCGGCATTCAAGTGTCCACCACCAGAGGGAGCTCGGCCATGCTCGGAGATGTGAGTAGTTGGAGTTGGGCTACGGTGGAACAGTGTGGGAAAATATGCACATGGTCAACTACATGTGTTGAAATTCCTGAGGAAATTTTGGGAAATTCTTGTTGATTTCTGAACACCTCCATAATCAGTGAGGAATTTCTTGAGCTCAGCTGAGGAAAGCGAGCATTTATTTCAACTCTGCCGTGAAGAGTATGTTTATCGTAGGTTCGTACCGGACGATGGAGCCCCACCATTGCGACCAGCCCATTATATTCCTCGAGGGGCGACAGCAGAGACCAAGTTGGCGGCTTCCGAGATGATTCTGTCGAGTCCTAAGGCAGAGGGTGTTGCTTGAATGCTAATTCATGCTACGTTTCTATTGGTATCACATTACGTCAGTGCGTTACCTAGTACGTGGGCTAGTTACCACTACACATGGGAGATTCATGCCACACTTCTTGATATAGGCTAGTCGTATGAGGATCCAAAACCTGTTTGTGTTTAATAACACACCTTTCTCACTTGGTGTGTGCCGCGCTGATGAGGTCCGGATATTACATGACTTGTACCGGGAAGGATTATTGCCGCTTTTTCTTAGTCCTGTCTGCTTCTATTACTAGTCGCGAAGGCAATTTCATTCATCGTCCGGAAAGATCGTATTGTTTTCATGGGAGATTTCATTACCCCACCTCTGGTGTCGGAATGGGGGGTTTATGTTGGATGCGAATTCCACACAGTTTAGCCCTTTTCCCTCAAGTGGATGCTTTTATGATAACACAAGAGTCTCAATGATGAACAACAGGAGCGGTGCTCACACTACCTAAAGTAGAACACGGTAGCGAATAACAAGAATGTCGCTACTCCCAGCAGTATAGGACTAACGTGATTGTCGTAGAAGTGAGGGGCTATGATGACCGCAATAGAACAAATGATTGTGGATAAGACTGAGGTTATCAACGCTACTTTACCCATGAATAACATGTTCACCCACCATGCGGACACTAGGAAGCCCAGTAGGTAGAGAAAGAGGGATAAGATGCAGAACACGCCAGTTACCAGCCAACCGTAGGCTACACATTTGGCTTTGCACATGGCGCTTTGACCACCACCGCAACCGTCACAAGGAGCCTTGATGATATCAGAGATGATCAGAGCTGCTACATGGAGGATGAAGGCGGTCACCACTAAAAGGACGAAGGTCCAGTATTCGCCATTACGCTGATTGTGAGGGGTGCGTCGGACCTCGCGGTAGTCGTATGCAAGGTAGGGCATGGGGCCTGATTGAACTGGGTTGATATATGTTAATGTTATAACACAACGTGTAAAGGGGATGCTGATACGGTTTAGGGCATCATAACTCGGCAGTGACAAAATCAATTGTCTATAACGAACACATGCTAGATGAGATCACGTTTCGATCCACTTGTCGGGGGGAGAGGCGGCCGACCCTGTTGGCAGATCCGCCAGCAGCTGAGGTTACTGGAAGGACCGAGTGAGTCCCGACGAACTTGGTACGATCGCAGGTGACGATCATGTGTAAGGGATAAGGGAGGAGCTGGTAAACTGCCACTCACTGCCGCCTCCTCGGGTTATCATCATGCTCCACGCCAGGATGATTGTCCAGATGTCATACCATCGATCGCTGAAAGATGATATCTATGAAGGGTTAGGCGGCTTGGAGGCCAAAGACCTTTGCCATGCTGCCTATGTTCTTGAGGCAATTATCAAGCCAGCGTGAGATGGTCTCGGCATATCTATAGAGATGGTTCACCTTTGCGGCTGCGGAAGAGGTCTACTGAATGCTTTCTCATGGCCCTGAATTCGAAAGACGGCAGACTCCAGCTGAGAGATCACCCGCGTCAGCGGTAGGGAAGATGTACCCAAATCGATCGAGTGCGAAGAAGGACGGCCCCGAGTTGCCTTCGTCCCCATGAACATCCCCCATGTGAGGTCATCAAAGGGCCGAGCAGAAGATCCCATGGTCCTCCAGCATGTTGCACACTTGAGGGTTAATATACCGACGACTTGTGTTGGCAGACTTTATACTTGCTTCATGAGTTTAAGGAAGCTCTTCTTCACACCAACGTGTTCAGCCATCTCCAACCGAGTTTTCTTGTCCCAATACTTGTTCCTGTATTCAGGCAAGCGTAACTTACGATGGCTCACTGACGGGTTAGGTTATGCTACTAAAGTTGCTCCTTGACGTTGTGGAATGAGTTGAGTTGCTCCCAAACCAAAGGCGCCTCCGATTAAGTATTCTCGTAAAACAGGCCCTAGTAAGAGGAGTCAGCTTCACCAGAAGGATGAGAAGATGATCGTAATTCGTTGAAAGCGCGCGCGTCGCTCCGCTAAATTTTGTGGAACGCTTCGACATTTTAAGCGCATGATGATTGAGAGCCCTCTGTATGAGTGTGGACTCACGCTAAGACTCCGCTGATATCGTGGAGAGATAGAGGGTCATTTATTGTAATAGTTTTTTAGAGTCGAGGCAAGCTGCTGGGCCTCATCCGTATCTTGCAAAGGTTAACCTTAGGATATTCAGTACCGTCCTTCCTCTTACTATGCGTCCTCCATCGTATTCTTCCTCTAGCAGCAGCAGCGACAGCCTGTCGGGGCCTGACAGTGACTTGTCTTCTGAAGGCTGGTCGGATAGCGAGCTTGAAGTCAGTGATCATGAGCAGGTAGTATCTCTAGGTTGACTTTGTAAGATACGGAATAGGCCCAGCTATGACCACCGCCCTCCATCTCAGGAAAGCCCGGCCGTGTGCTGCATTTGCGACTATTCTACCGAAGGCCCTGTGACCGAGGTATGGGACCACATGCGGACCCTCCACAACGTTAATCACGATGACCAGTTCGATGTAGCGGACGATTATATCCGTATGAAACTCGTCAACTTCATGCGTAAAAACGGCCGGCAGCCATCGACCGTCGCCGAGCTGGATTCGGACCAGTGGCTTCAGCCGGTGATGGAGGAGGACCGACTGCTTTTCGAGGAGGTAGAGGTTGACGACGTCCTGGCCTCTCACGAGAACTCCCCTAATGCGGCCAACCAATTGGGCGTCTCTGCGGACCCTAGTCAGCTGAGTCGAGATCAGCTCCTTGCAGAGAACGCCTTCCTTAGAGCTCAAGTAGAGGACATGAGGCGACTACTGGCTGATGACGATGAGGAGGACGGTGGTGGTGGTCGGCGTAAGGGGGCCGGCCGGCATTACACTGGGAAGAGCTACAATGGGGAGGCTGTGTATAGCAACGGGCCTCTGGGTATGGGGGCGCCTACTGTCTTCCGAGAATAGGCCTCATCGTACTATAGTTACTCCTTCGGGTTGAGATGTTGGGTTGGTAAGGAAGTGGCGAGGGAGTGGTATGTCGATGTCGGCAGTTGGTGGTTATCATTATGCAGAGGCTCCCTCGAATACCCTTTTTTGAGAGGAGACCATTGGTGAGTATAGAAGGCATGGAGGGCCGTAAGATAACCTGTGCTGCCGGTGGGTCCGATGCAGTATGGCTGGGCTCGGAGGATGGGGCTGTCGTTAGATTGGAGAGAGAGTAGTAAAAAGGGGATGAGGGGATAGCATCAACTCGGGTGGGGAATAATCGACTAGGAACAGTAGCTACTATCCGATACTCAGTAGAGACATAATCCTACGGCCTCATACTGGGGTCTGGAGCACGTGAAGGTGTCTGTATTGTTACTAGAATGATAGAAGTATTTGGGAGCGCGGCTCTTAGACTCAGTTTTACTGCGATGAAGGCCGTGTTGAAGGCCAGCCACTTCATGGCGGCTGTTAGTTTGTGGGTAAACTTGTGGATCCTCTAAGTGTGATTGGATCTCGATTATCGCGGACGAGGGCTTGTGGGATAGTAGTAGTGAGACCCTCCAGCAGTGACAGAAAAGGAAATTCGCTACTGCTACTACGTTGTGTCAGTCTCCGGTCATCGACTAGAGCGGCACTGACAAGTGGCCCTGCGGGGGACCAGCATGAAGAGGCTCCCCTGCAAGCATTTAATAGGAGTATTGTAGGGCTGAGGGATGTCCCATTGAAGCAGTGTGTGATGGCGATAGGAGAGGACACCGTCACACCTGGCTTGGAGTCGGCTACATGTTGGAAGTAGGCCGCTCTCGTCTAAGCGGGGAAGGGTTGATGATGGTACTTGGGATCAGGTACAAGGCATATTCGCTGTACCGCACTGACCAGAGTACCGGTCGGCCCTGCCTTTTGAGAGAGGCTAGGATTTTGGCAGGGGCTCCTCAAGACGAGGCTGTGACCAGCTTTGATGTCTCTAAGGACTTGACGGTATCGTGGTGGGGCTCGAGGCTCGAGTCTCTACTACTACTTGTGTACAGGTCCTAGCAGTGGGCACGTCACTTGGGAATGTGTATGTTTACCGCAGCAGGGATCTTCTGACTGAACGTAGCTGCAAGTTGCGAGTGATACCGCCCTCTCCGTCTTCTTCTGAGACACCCTATAGAGGAGGAGTACGACATGTGGTACTAGGATGGCGAGCTGGCGTCTTCGGTCGAGTTTGGTCGTATCGTTAGGCTATCATGGATCGGCAGAATGGTGAGGGGAAGGGTCTCGAGAACCGTCCACAGCTGTCTAACGGGGCTGACCACAAGCAGCCCCAGACGGTTCAAAGCTACTACCTCTTCGTGGTATATGATGATGGAGCGGTAGTGAGCTATTCTATTGAAGGCATCGATGGTGCTGTTACCCTCTTGGAGGTGGACCCTAGCTGCTGTATAGAGGAAGAGACTGGTAGTAGCAGTAGTAGTAGTAGTAGTAGTAGTAGTAGTAGTAGTAGCGGCTACGAGGTGTATTTATGTGAAGGTAGTGAGGAGTTGATGCCCACTAGAGGGTGTGCTATCTTCCCTAGTATGGAGGCACTATTGGTGCTCAGTTCAAAGGGAGCTGTCTTTGGTTTTGACCCTAAACAGGGCAACATTGCGGCGGTAATAGCTGTGGGGACGTCCTTGTAGTGAGTAGTCGTCGTAGGTGCCTGTTGGTGATGAGGGAGGCAGCGACTGGCACCCTACAGGCCTCTACTCCTCGCGATCCTACTTCATACTCACCACAAAGCAGGTTCGGCGGAGACGTAAGAGGGAATAATTTCATGGCGCGCGGTAGTTTGCGCGTATCAATCAGGCTCTAGTGATATAGCGGATCCTATATTGGCTGGGCAAAAGGGTGAGGGTAAAGCTGTCGCTGGGCATCGGCAAGGCGGCCCTGTGAAGTGCGGCGTTACAGTAGTGTTGATGTATCCCAACGCTAATGTGCGTTTTATAGCTTTTCAAGTGAGAAGGGGAGTAGTAGGGAGGAGGATGTCAATCATGGGCGAAAATATGCACATGGTGAATTTCATGTTATGGTGACAATATGGAAATTCTGAGGAAATTCTTGTTCGTTTTCGTGCACTTGTACCCTAATTCGGGAAACCTCTATGGTTTGTGAGGGAATTCCTGAGCTCAGTTGAGGAAAGCGAACATGTATTTCCGCGCTGATTGCAGTTTCCCTCTCAGGGTGTCTTTAGCGATTTCGCACCAGAGTCTGGGATAGTTGCCGTAGTACCGGCCTTCGACCACTCCCTGCTGGTCGTAGGTAGAAAGACCCCCGGGGGCTCTTCCTTATCTCTTAGCCGGTTGCTCAGGCAATAACGCGTCTACTGGTACCCCCTGTGTATATTCCCTGCATGAGAAGGCCACTACGGAGGAGGTCTCGATGCTGCAACAGAAGGGGATGTATGAGTGGGCAGTGGAGATTGCGACTCGGGAGGGCCTACCTGTCAACCCTTACCTAACGCAGCTGTATACCAAGTAGGGGGGAGGGTTCATAGCGGCTACTAGAGGGTGGTTATACTATGTTCAATATGATGTGAGTAACGATGAGAGTGATGGAGTTTCATTCATGATATGAAAAACACTTTCACTTAGTGTATCCTCCACATAGGATGATAGTATCATCCTGATACATTGCTGCCTTATATGGTATAGGTGCATTATGTATGTAATGAACACATAAAATACGTTATCGGATGTGAACATGCTATTTTTGAGGAATATGGTCCTAGTATTATATTAATTCACTCTGGGGAGGTATTTTAGTGCTCGACTACATGTGTTGGCGACAGCATGAGAACTCCGATGGAAATACTCGGTGCGTCCTGTATACTTCTACCCGAGTTTGTATGTAAACTTCTATAGTTAGTAAGGAAACTCTCCAGCTCGGCTGAGGGAGGCGAACGTACATTCTGACACTATTTATCTCTCTTCTAACCTCATTAGTGTATTATAAAAACGTTGTAGCATTATGAGGGGACGTCGTTGTGGCGGTAGGTATGGTTTAAATCTGCTTGAGAAGAACCAAGTGGATGATGCGCTGAGAGTATTCATCAAGGCGGCAGCTGGCCTTCGTCTACCCGTACAGACGAGCACTGTTATAGGTTGGAGGGGACCTCCTGTGGGGGACGGGGTAGTTGGTCGTTGGCCTCAGAAGCATTCAGAGTGCGTCATCGAGTGCCGGCTATTGCGACGTTTTTATTACGTCTACATGAAGCTGAAGTGGTTAAGAAGGGCCCTGATGGACGCCAGTTGAGGCCGATAATGCTGTGAGGGGGAGCTGAGGTCGCGATAAGGGGAATTGGGAGTTGGGTTAGGTATAAGGAGCATACGTATATGCTGATGAAGTGCCTGTGTCGGCTTGGAGACTACCGTAGCTTGGAGAGACTGGTGGACCTGTTGACTAGGAAGGACTGTGACATCCCGCTGGACGTCACAACGGCTATCGGCATTCTTCTCAGTGGCGGGTGGGGCGGACAGGAGATCTTCAATTGTTTTTGAAAAGACATTTAGGTATCCAAAATTGGCGTCGCAGTTGGCTCTCTCTTGGGGAGGAGAAGGGACAACAGCATCAGCAGCGGAATTGTAGAGGAGCTGCTTGCTGTTGTACTACGTATGTCATTGTTACGGTGTAGATATGTTGGGACGTGTCTTGAGGCGGATGATGGAGATAGCAAAAGAACCAAGGCTATCGAGTGAGGAGGGCTATCGTTAGAGGAGTATATGTTCGCTTTCCTTAGTTGAGCTCGGCAGTTTTCTCATTGATTGTCCATCGAATTCGTATATAAGTGTTCAGAAATCAACAAGAAATTCCGAAAATTCCCTCAAAGCTTCCATATTGTCACTAGCACATGTGCATATTTCCCCCCACATTGTGTGGGATAGTGTGTGGCTTAGGTATTTGAAGGAGTTGATAGGGCGTGGCCAAGATGCTGCGGTAGGAGGTCTTGCTTGGGGGGGGGGTATATCATCCTGGGTGTCAGTGTAGGTCATATCTGTTCTGACTTCCTCACGGGGCATCGGTCGGTCATTGATGCACGTGAATGCAGAGGGGATGATACCGCTGCTTGAGACGTTGCTAGAGTAAGTATGATGTAACGCTCGACTTGTTGTGATGGCACATGTTGGGTGTCTGTGGTGGTATAGGGTTGGAATGCGTTGACTCTGCGGGTCTAGTTGGTTATGTCGATCGTTTCGTACGCGAAAGGTACCGGGTTCGGCCCCTGGTTTGAGTACTAATCCCATTTTTGCATGGATTTCAGGCGGCATTCTGTGCTGGAAGATGAGAAAACTCCGTCGGGGACAGTAAGAATGATAACTGATATTCACCCGTCCCAGGCTACCGTCCTTGCAGGAGCCTACAGCAGCTGACAGTGCTGGTCCAGACAGTCTGAGTTCTCCCATCGAGGCAACTTTATCACAACTTCTACTCCCCAGTGAGGTAGGAGTGTTGGGCCTAGTAGGACAGTTACCGTTGGTTGCTCTTCCAGGCATGTGCGAATATGTTGTTGCGGCATTTGAGTAGGAAGTCTCGGTCTTCGAGCGCTAGTAAGTTTCCTTGGGAGGGTGTCCCTCAGTATGCACTCGGGCATTGCTTCAGATGGTTCTTCCCTCTTGCCGGCTCTTTGTTTGGAGTTGTGCCTTACCTGTGGTCTCCATCGGAAAGACGAGGCGACTCGGTTGCACATGAAGGACACGCTGTTCGATCGGAATCTGGGCAGCAAAGCTGAGATGATGGCAGGGACATGTAGTGCGGGAGGAGGGACTAGTCGGTAGGAATTTCAGGTGGTTAGCGATCAATGCTAATGATTCTGATTTTACCTGGGGAAAGTGTGATACTTTGTCTTTGTTGGCACTGCTATGGCTATCTTCTTATTATCTCTTTGATGGTTATATGTGTATTAATAGGCTGAGAGGATTCCGTTGCTTGGCTGCTCTGTCGACTTTGTTTGGTGTCAGGTTTTCAGTTCGCATGGCCAGAGGGTGTTATCGCTCTCATTGAGTCTTCCTATATTCAGTCCGAGGATGCTCGAGCCTTGGCCCGGACACTATTCGATGCCACAGGTAGTTTTTGGGGAGTTTCGTGTCATCGCCACTTCGACGTTGCACGATGCAGGATTAGCTCTAGAATGCAGGGATGGCTCAGCGACGTTCGTCACTCTTGCTGAAAAGTACTGTAGTCTTGCAAGCTCTATCTATCCAGGCCACTTCTTCGTGTGATATGGTTCCTTCCTTAGATGCTTCGGAGCTAGCACCGAGCTCATACGTGGAAATTTGTGAGGCCGTGAGCAAAGGTGTTGCTGGCGAGAAGAATAGTAGGAAGCCACTCTCGTTGTTGTTTTTTCCCATTGGCTCTCCAGGTGGCAAGCCCGACTCGTCCACTGGAAGGTTGTGGCTGCAAGCTCTTCGGAAGCTCCGGCAGAGGCCGGTTGGGTCATCTCGTGACCGAAAGGAGGCTCTGCAAGCGATGAACGAAATAGTTGGTACGATCCTCGGGGGTATTTGAAGCAAGTGGGATGCTTCTCTTAGGCATGCTCAGTCGATGCTGTTCTGGGTCGGCTTCAGTGACGGCGGAGGTGCTGGATGCGCTGGCTGTGGACCCAGCTGTGGAAGAGGATTCTGGCACGATGGTGGAGATGGGCACTCTTAAGCCGATGGTAGGGGGTTCGAATCTCATCGATTCCATCTGACCCGGTCTGGTATGTGATGAGACCTTTCTCATACTCTACGCGGTGTGCTGGAATCGATGATAGCTTCCAGCAACGAAGTCTATACATGCTTGAGGTTATTATTGTTCAGATGAGGTCACTCCTGAAGACCAGTGGTGATAAGTGCTCGACGTCGCTGGATAACCTCAAACAGGATAAGCAGGAGCTTGAGCATATGCGTCAAGAGGTAGCCAGCGGTGCATGAAGGCTCTCTATCCTGAATCAGGATTCCTGATTCAGGTCGAAAGTCTGCGGACAACGGCTCGAGTGTTCAACGGTGGGGAGGGTAGCGGGTCTCCCAAGTGCGCGGAATGCGGGCAACGATTGGACATGCCAGCGGTAGGGATCGAACCCGGGTGACTTTGTTGAGTTCTTGTCATTGACAGATTCATTTCATGTGTATGCATTCCTTCCACCAGCTTTGCCTGTCGACCAGTGGCGAGTCGCCTCACAGTGCAGACGACGATGGCTATAAGTGTCCATTGTGTCAACCGGATGCTCTGTGAGGAGGAAGCCGGAGCGAAGTTTCCGGCAGACTCTCCAATTTTAGATACAAGGATAGCATGAGGAAAGAACGGGAAGATTCCATACAGGATGCAGAGAGCCTTTCGACCTTGTCCGTCTGGGATGGATGACTGAGCATGCGTGCAGAGGTGTAATTACTTCTTGTCAGATACAAAGCTATCGGCGCGTCTTCTAATGATTTTTCGATTATCGCTGACTACTTGGGTCGAAGCCTCTTCCATTCTACTACCACATCATAACGATTGTGCAAAGCTGTGAGAGTTTCTCAATGGGTCCCTCTGTGTACGAGTTGGTCATCATCGGTCCGGGGTAGACCCTCGGTTGGGAGTTTTCCCCTCAGCTATGCCCAATCAATCTGCGTACATCCCCAGGAAAGTCTGGCCAAAGTGAAGGGAGTTCCAACCGACGATGGACCGATGCCGTTCATGCAGATCCAGTACACGGAACAGTTCACGGTGATCATCGTCGACAGCCGGGGTATCAAGGTTGATGCTCGCAAGATACAGAATAGGTGTAGTTGTGCAGATTGCACAACTATGGAATCTTAGCTTAGCTCGAAGCTAGTTGATGCAATCGAACACATCCAAGGAAACGTGGCTCCTCTCAACTTGGTCACTTACAAAAGCTACGATGGCCAGTTCTTGGGCTGACTACTACTACTACTACTATTACTACTACTCAGAACTATATCGGGGCTGATGAAACTATGTCGAAATGAATGTATTGAGTAGTCTCTAAATATGATGGAAGGAGATATGCCTTAATAATATAAGGAATTCATGCTATAACATACCGGACATATTGTTCTGGTGTTGATAACTTCGATGCGAACTGTTGAAATACTAACATATGCCAAGTACGGGAAAAAATGAAGATTGTTATGGGATGAGCTGAACCTACAGCCTAACGAGCCGGGCAATGTGAGGAAGTTCCATCCTCGCAATCATTCAGATCGATAGTGAAGTTAGTTATACGTCTGAAGTCGAACATATCGATACCATTGTATTTACACTTCACCGCCTGAAGCCGCTCGTAAGTCCCATTATGTGGGAAGTAACGAGGGATCCATTCATCACGAGTCATAGTGGACTCGATGTAATTCTGATACTTGGTGTCGGTTGAGAAGGGCCTCACAGTGTCCGACATATTAGCCATCCACGGCTCGACCACCTTGGAGGGGTCTTCACCAGGAAGGAGGAACATACCATGTTCAATAGAGAACCCCTTCTGACGGTGGTCAAAGGAGGTACACTTTCCTCCGGAACTATCGAGACAGTCCGTCGGCTCCTCGAGCATCTGGTGGGTGTAAGGCAGGACATACTGGTAACAACCTTTCGAAGCACATGTTTTCCCCAAGACATGACTCACCATGGCCTCGAGGTTATCATGAGTCAATATGCTGGGATAGTAGTACTGGATCTGAATCCACTGTAAAACTACTTTCTTCTCGATAGCGCGACATTTAGTCATCGCCTCCTCGATCTCAGGCATTGATGCACCGGGAATTCCTTTAGTAGGGAAGACCGAAAAACAATTCATGCTCGTCCACATGGCCTCGACGAAAGTCATCTCCTTCTGATCGGGGAGGATCCCGCTCGAGTTGGTGATGCCCGTGTAGTTCCTGAATACATTTGTCACATCAAGGCAGGACGAACAGTTCCTTGAATCACATTGGCAGATGGAAAAATAGTATGAGAGGGCTTGGAAAGCGGAATATCCAAGTATCAGTGCGGCATTGAACTCCTTGGGAGTGGTAGAAGCCTGTATGAAGTCCATATAAGACTTCATATGCCCAACGTAGTTTTCGACTTCGAAGATATTTGTAGCTCCCGAAGAATAGAGGACACTACCAGTAATGAATGCCTTGTAATAGAAGTTCACCACCACACCATAGTTGCCGCCCATCCCGCCACGGATAGCAAACAAGAGGTCAGCATGCTCATTGGTCAACGTAGCCTTCACGAGTTGGAATGCGTTAGCCGTCTTGTCGTAAATAACGATGTCAGCAGCGACGAGCCGGTCAGCTCCTATGCCATACTTGGGACCGAGCAAGCCGTGGCCACCTCCAGAGAAGTAACCCCCTATCCCGGTGCTCGGGGAGAATCCTCCGGCGAATCCCAGAGGCGGCTGATGGAGAGCCATTTTTGTGTATGCCTCAATCAGGTCGAGACCTCCTCCCATTTGAACTATATAATCCCCATCGACAGCTTGGACGTTAAGATCTTTGAAACGCTGCAAGCTTAGAATGATACCCTTGTTAACGTTGCTCTGGCCGATGTAGGAATGGCCTTCTCCACTACGGAGAGCGGCAGGCACCTTATACTTGTGGCAAATAGTTAGAGCAGTCGCAACCTGGTCGGAGTTATCAGGAGATACCATGGCAGCAGGAGTGATGCCGTGTGATGCTCCGAATAGAGAGAAAAATGGGTCGGGGATGTGATCCGTGATAGTGGCGTTCGGAGGGAGTTTCTCCTTCAGCTCGTTGATAGCATCCTTGACCGGGTCCGAAGTTTGACTCAGTTCGCCAGATACCACAGTGAGGACAGCGAGAGATAAACCAAGACGCTGTAGAATAGGATGAACCATTGGAAGGGCGTAACGATTGGGAGAAGTCCGTAAACTGGCGTGACACGGTGGCATTGGGAAGGTAGCGTCACAGCCCGTGACCCACGGTAGCATCACGGCGCAAGCTCCATCCAACGAGTTCACGAGATACACACACTTTAGAGGCGACGAGATAGACATGCATTAAGCCTATCTGTATGACAGTTCAAATTTGTCCGCCGATAATTTCGTAATAATAGCTGTCGCCCTACATCAATATTGATGCACCACTCTCACGTGGAGACTGCACGCAGGCGCATAGTTCGCCTTCCGCACACTGCGCACGCGAAAAGATACCGCCAGTTGATCAGAGGCCCATTTCACAAGCCTCGGTTATGCACGAAAATCGTAAGGCGCTAGGCGATTTTTGCACCTAGCGGTTAGGCTGTGTTAGAGATGTTAGAAAAAAATGTAGGGGGAGCTTGTTATGATGTCGGGACACGAACAAAAATGTTCGCGGCAATGTATATGCGTACATATATGGTCTGTTAGAGAAGAAGGCGACCCATTACATTAGCAACTCCCATTACGCGACCCATTTCAAGTTGTGCAGCACGCTAGAGTGAGTCTCAAGTTAGAGTTTCCACTATTATAGTGAGAAGTTCAGTCGACCTGGGCTGTGAGCTAGTAAGGAAATACCAGGAACAAGACCGACAAATACAGCGTGACAAGACTGCCAGCCTGTATACAAACGGATAGAAAAAAGGAGGAACGGGCTAGTAGAGGAAATTCAGAAGAAATAATAGGGAGGACAAGTGGAACAGAAACATAAAAGACGGTCTCACTGGAGCAGAAAAAAGTAGATTCTTTTCGCTCAAGAAGAACTCGCGAGCATGCCGTGCCAGTACGTCAGCTGAGTACGTAAGTTGGTGTGCCTGCTAAATACGGAACTGGCTCGAGATAGAACGATCGACCTCGTTACTATAGAGGGTTGCAGAGACGTTTATCATTAATCAGAGTTCACATAGAGTTATATCACCACTGATTCCCAACGGGGCCCTAAGAGCTCTCCCAGAGGGGTAAGCGTTGGTGGAAGTGAATTCATTATCATCACTATCATCTTGTCATTGTATTTATCAGTACTGAGATTGGGATTCAATTACTGAGGCGTTTAACACTATCTACCCATCGCTGACGATAACCAAGACCATCGATACATGATATATCATATCACAATGAACTGGTAGGATGTGCTGATGATTAAATTAGTCATCCTGATGTATTGGTCCGACTAATACAGCACCAGTGACACTGAGCTGAGGAAACCCAGTAGAAATTGATTAATACAAAGAAAATGGAATCTGGTCTCAGTCCTGGCTAGCTAGTTCACAGCTCGGCACGGCTACTGGCGGTAGCATGTATGTGTCCGGCTCAGATATGATCTAATTCATCATAGACAAGTTTGACACATAGCAGCATCCTGTGCTCGTTGAAACACCCTTCACTGCGCCCGCCCCTGTAATCGAAATCCTCCCGAGGCCGCCTCAGCAGAGTATACCGATGCGTTGCCTCTTTTAGCGTAAACACCTCCTAAGAGGCCGTAAATCCTTCAACAAGGCCCTGGAGCAGTGCATGTTTCATCTACTATGGAGAAGTATGGGTGACGTGAGTCGTAGTTTACGCCGTAAACTTCAGCTGAGACTCACCGTAGAGTCTACGGTGAGTCTCAGCTGAAGTAATCAGTGCATCATCTGAGGCGCTGTAATCAATGGCCTGTCTCTTCTATGGAACGCGTGAAAAATGGAGCTTCACAGTATAGTAGTTGTTGCGCTAAGATGGACAACCTGACGTGATTCGTATCTTCTCGGGTTGGACCTAGGATTCTTTTATCACAGTTTATTTGCTGCGGCTGAACTCCTCCGTATTTTCCATCATCATGTTCAAAGGCCCCGTGGGAATCCAATCACTTTTAAAGGACGGCACTCAGAGCTACGCTGGTGTCGATGAGGCCCTTTTGAAGAACATGGAGGCCAGCAAATACGTCTCCGAGATAACCAGGGTAACACGACACGGAAACGACGCTTTCATATGTCACCCTTGATTCTCTTAGACATCACTCGGGCCTTGCGGTACCAACAAACTGATTGTCAACCATATCAATAAACACTTTGTAACCAGCGATACTGCTACCATGCTCAAGGAGCTCGACGTGCGTTGTTCACACTTCATTGCTCCTAACGAGGCGTGTTTTCATAGATATACCATCCAGCAGCCAAATTAGTAGTGATGGCCGTTCAGGCTCAGGAGCAGGAGTGCGGCGATGGTGAGTACCGGTCTGGGGGGCATTCAGTGTTATGACCGTTTTAGCCACTAATTTGGTATCGATTTTGATTGGTGAGCTTCTCGAGAACGCTGAGCAGCTGTTGAAGCAGGGCATTCATGCTTCGGATATAATCCGTGGTTACGAGATGGCTGGTAATGATAGTAGTAGACCGACTTACTATCATCAATTGACGAGTCATGCTGCTTAGGTGATCGTGTGGTGAAGTACTTGAACGATAACGACGATTTGGTCGCGTATACCCTAGGGGATGTCAGAAGCGTAGATCAGGTAGGGACGTATAGGATGCGAGTTGCAACTACTAGTGTGGGAGAATATGCTTATAGTCAACTACTTCTGGGAAAATTTGGAAATCTTTGGTGTTTGTGCCCTTCCAGCCGAATTCGGTTGTAAATTCTCATAATATGGCAAGGAAACTCCCGAGCTCAGCTGAGGAGAGCAAAAATGTATTCCAACATTGTCAACTACGGACTGAGCTGCATATAATAGCTTGATCAGATCGAGTTGTATAATATTTCAACTTTCAGATCAGTACTGCTATCAAGTCTGTCCTGGGCGCAAAACAGTACGGGCTTGAGGACACTCTGGTGAGGATGGGGCACCCGTTGTTTGTATACGATTTCTCACTTACTGAAATTCAGACTCGTCTTGTCGCTTCTGCGTGTTGCTCGGTGATGCCTGAGGACCCTAAGAAATTCGACATCGACAACATTAGGGTGGCCAAGTTGCCCGGTTGCGGCAACATGTGAGTCGTTTTCTGTCCAACTTCCCCTTTTCTCATTGGTTTACTGGCAGTCATAATTCTTACGTTGTGGACGGTATGGTCACTACCAGAGACACGATGGGCATCGAAAAGCACAAGAAGAACTGCAAGGTGATTCCACTGGTCCTTCTGATCGGCGCTGGAGGAGCCTGAGAATGTTCAGGTTGCCGTCTACGGCTGCGGCCTCGAGATGACCGGCACTGAGACGCAAGGGACGGTACTGCTAGAGTCGGGCAAACAGCTGATGGATTTTGCTAAGGGGGAGGAGAAAAAGATGGAGGAATTTGTAATGGAAGCTCATTCTGAGCTCATAAGCGAGTGATGCTATATCTGTGTAGGTTCTTAGTTTGGTTGACGCTGGTGTTGAGGCCGTCATCGTGGGAGGCTCTATTCAGGATATTGCTCTCCATTTCCTAAACAAACATCATATCCTAGCCATCAAATGTAGGCTCAGCTCGAGGGAATCACCATCACCATTTCATTATTATTATCATCGGCAGGCACGTCTAAATTCGAGATGCGTCGTCTTTGCCGGACTCTTGGAGCTACGGGTATCGTTCGGCTCGGTGCCCCCCTGCCTGATGAGCTAGGTTATGCTGAGAGCATTGATGTTGAGGAGATCTCGAGTGCCAAGGTATGCTTGCGAGATCTCTTCCCCTTTGCTTATCCTGTTGTCAGGTGACTGTCGTCCGAGCTGCAGACTCGAAGGTCTCTACTATTGTCCTAAGGGGGGCTACTGGCAACTTCCTCGACGAGGTATTATCAATAGTCCATACACGATGAGATGCTGTAGTGCTCAGGTTGAACGCGCTATTGATGATGCTGTCAATGTGGTTCGATGCTGTGCTGTGAAGGGTCAGAGGGAGTAAGTGGAGGTGCCAGGATCTGAACTTGTGCGGATTGTAGTTGTACAGGTTCGTCGTTGGTGGCGGCGGATGTGAGATCTCTCTCAGCCTTGACGTTGCTGAGTTCGGTCAGGAATGTTCCGGTATAAGCCGCTTCCCAAGGTGTTTTATCACAGTGCTCGTTTTCATCAGGCCTCGAGCAATACGCCGTTCTGAAATTTGCAGAATCATTTGAAGTTGTTGCGAACATCATAGCTGAGAATGCGGGTCTCAATGCTATGGATGCCGTCACGAAGTGAGCTTTCCCTAAGTCACCACTGGCATTCCTCGCTCAGGTTAAAGGCCGCTCATGCTTCTGGTAAGAACAGAATGTGTGTTGATGTTGATGCACCCAACCGACGAGCCTCCCCTATTTGTGACGCTGGTAGTAACTCTTTTATGAGTATGTTGTTGATGAAGACTTCTCAGTGTCCAAGTCCATACTGGATAATCGCGGCATCAAGTCCTGGGCTATACGATTGGCTATTGACGCCGTGCTGACTATCCTCAGAATTCAGCACATCATCGTGGCCAAGCAGGCCGGTGGCCCTCAGACCAAGGTGATACCATTGTCGCGCAAACGGTTGCATGCATTATTCGATGTTTGACTTAGGGAACTCCATATGTCGATGAAGATTGAGATGAAAACGTAAGCCGCCACCGCCCGAGCACAAGCACTGATATACCGTGTCTCTGAAGTAGCTGTTGAGCTTGTGTTGCATTAGCATGAGCAGTTAATGGGACGCACTGAGTTCATGCTGGAATGATGAAGGAAACTTTGCTCCATTGTGGATGAAAGTCGCTGGAACTTTCCTCAGGATTACGATTCCTACTTCAGGGTTTTCATCCATTTTTTTCGAAAGTTTTCCTCAGCTTTCGAACCCTCCAACCTGAAACCCGAATTGCAACTCGCTTCAAGTGACAACATTGTATGTCTATCGTTTCCTCCTCCACTCGTCGCCTTGTAGCGGCTGGGCTGCTCCGTCGCAGCTTCGTCAACTGTATGAGAGTCGCCAATGACATCGAGTTTACTAAGAACAGATATTCAAGGAGGGTACAGGGTGCCTTTCTTCAGGATATTTCCTCTTGGTTGATCTTAGTGTAATCTGGCGATCGAGGACCGCGTGAAGTTGTTGAATTGGAATGCGTTCTGCATTGCTGCAACCTCCCTACCAATTGCTTACGTGTAAGCTTCTATCAGCCACGTTTCTCGGGACAGCCCGCGTGCTACAGGTACTATTCGTGGTATGAGTCGTCCGAGGACACCGATATGATCTATAGGACGATGGACCCTATGAGAGAGGCCAAGGCAGAGTATTACCTACCGTTCCTAAGAGGGCATTAGTGCGACCATCACCATGACTACTTGATAGTTTTCCTGTTTTTCTATCAGAAGTGTTACGTTCGATAACTGTGAGAAAGTTGTGGAGCTACGATCTAGCTTGGCGATGAGGGTAGTCCGATACCTATCGGTGTCCACCATGGGCTCTAGCGAACTTGCGTACGTCTTCACCTTTCTTCGTGCAAGTTTGACAAGTGAGCAGGCGAGACTAAGTGTTACAATCAAGCTCGACTTTGAAAATTCAAGTATGTCACAGTCTAATTACGTTGCGATCAAGATTGAAGATGGAAATACAAGTTCGACGAAATTCCATTTTGTTACAAGCGAGATTAACGATGAAAATGAAAGTTCGTTACTTGTCCATTTTGATACAAACAAGTCTGACAGTGAGGACTCAAATTTGGCACTACCAGGTTGTATCACCAGCAAGATTGGCATTACACCAGCCAAGTTTGACACTACATCGCCCAAGTTTGCCTCAGAGATGATTGTATCGTCTCGCCGATTGAATACACGACAGCAGAAGGGCTGTCCGAATGTGCTTTCCATAGAGTTGGACACTGTCAGGGGAAAGGGGGCTAGCCGAAGTGACGATTTCCGTAAGGCGATTACGAGTTGGTATAGGTGAAGTCTTAGTAGCTGCCTCTGTTCTGTCTGGTTCATGAGAGGCCGACGCAATACTCTAAGTACACCGCTTCCTTAATCCCGTTGAACCCTACTTCACAGCGAAAATAGTAACAAAGTTCAATCCACGTCCAACTTGGAGACTCAACAGCTGAGAGGAGGGATGAATTAGAAAGCTGAATAGTGGATGTGTGCATGAATGACCAATTGAATATTGCTGGTCGTAGCTGTCGGAACTATGAAGCCTCCGGTGGGCTTTCCTGAGGAGAGGAATGTGCTTGCCTCAGACAGAATGATGCAGAGAGCCTACAAGGCCCATACTTATACCCAGTCAGATTTCTTCAATCCTTGAGACAACCAGAGACTGAATATAGATACCGGACTCACCCGATGCCCATCTCGGGGATAAACATGGACTCTGATATACTGTAGAGCTAAACTCGCAGGCTATTTAGAAATCAAGAGGCGACACATGCTGATCGAAATCCACGATCCAAGTCCCCCAGTCGAGTCACGACATAATCAGACAAAGCGCAGCGCCGGCGGAACATCACTAACAAATCTTATCGTGGGAATCATATAGTTTATAAAATTCGTAAACGCTTCATGGAAACGTAGTTCGCCAACTCGGCCGAGTTGTGTATCGATGAATTGAGAATCAGATCGCGAATGAGGAGGCAGTAGCATGGTGATGCGATGATCTCCAACCACAATCAGATGCCTACCTCCGCTGAGTTAGTTTCCGATTCTTCCGTAGCTTCAACAGTCGGATTGGTGGCCTCAGCCAGTGTCAAGCTGATGCCGGGTGCCACTGGGGGTCCTCCGTCGGGTATACCTGGACGGATGATCATGCGATATGTATACTTTACCAAGCTCGATGACGGCAAACCATAATCATTATAGAACAGTGCGAGCTCGGTCAGGGAACGCGAGTAGAAGCCTGAGACCCTTATGGGGTTATTGAGCTCCCGAGTTCTTCAACCGGACTCAACAGCCGACCACACTTGACCCTAGATACCATTTATGATACACTGGCTCTTTACATAAACTAAAACTGCATACCTCTACTCGGCTCTTATGACATGGAGACTAATTACGAACTACTGACTCTAGGCTGGAGTTGAATTCCATACGAATATTCGCAGGAGGTGCATAATTCAAGCACTAGACTTACGTGCTAAGTCGACATTATCAAGTCGCTGTCGTTGTCAGTAACAAATCTTAACTTTATTAGCGATCCAGAGGGTAGGAGCTCGGTGTACCCCGACTCACCCTTTTGTGTTCGTCGGGTAGCAGTCGGATTGTGTATTACTGTCGGAGTCGGCGACGGGGCTGCTGACTGCAGACAAACAAACTGTCAGCACGTAACGACACCATTGAGGACCGACTTGAAGTGATGATGTCGGGCTTGGCAATGGCGGGGAGGCGTTGAAAAAGGTCGGACTCGGGGATGAGCCTCTGATGGGTTCGAGAACGAGAGGCTGGAAGTCCTCCGGTCTGAGGGGCACCGGAAGGTGGCGCCGTACAGACCACACGTCCTCACCTGCGTGCCATCGGTTGGAAAAGGACTGGCGGGCCCTCATTGCCAGAAGCACCATATGAAGCATGATCACCAGCGATAGTAGAACGGTAATTGTTAGTCGCAGTAGTGCTACTATTAGATGAGTTTATGTTGCCCTGGACTGTTGAAGAGGTCTGGTGGTTGTTCATCGCCTTCGTCATACCGACAGATATGTCATTGCTTCCCGCCGCATTGGGATCGGGGGACTGCAACTGATGCCTTGCACCACAACTGAAGCGCTCTCATTGTGGCGATCGCTAACTCGGTACACACTTACTTCACGCCCTCAACAGACCCTTGTGGTGGGCTAGGAGCCATGGACATGATGGCCTGTTGAAGATTGAGTGGGGGAGGTGGTGAATACGGTGCATGAGGTGGCGGACTGTACGAGTGGGGATAGTAGTATCCTGGAAGAGAAAGTCCCCTAACTATGGTGAGGTGCAGTGATAGTATCCACCATATTGCTGAACGCCTTGAGGGGCGTGCCCGTTCTGTAGTGGCGGACTGCCTCGACTAGTCGGGGGCCCATAGGGGTTATATTGGAAGGGGTGGTGGGGAGGAGGTGGAGGCATGGCCATTTGGTTACCCGGGTAGTGCCCAGGTGGGGGAGGGTACGCTCCATAAGGAGTAGGGCCGTAGTACTGAGATGATACCCGACGATGCGGACGAGACGGAAGATCTCCCCGAGATGCTCACGCCTCCATATGGGGACTCTTGTAAGTTGGGTGAGGCCACTGTGGAGGCGTCACCAGGGCTAACAATATGATGATGATCCCCCTTCTTAGAAGCTGATGAAGACACCGCGCCAGCCAGGGGAGAGGATTGGAACTCTATCCATAGTTGGAGCATGCGCAGTTGCTCCTGAAGTAAATTAGATGAAATGAATACCATTGTCATTTTCGCATATTAGCCAACCTCAAGATTCTTCCCGGCACCCACAAAAGTGTACATACGGTCAGTGACGGCTGAGTCTTCACCTGAGGGTAGTTGCAACTGAGGTGACTGTAAGCCGCGGCTCCTACCAAGTACTCCACTCATGGCCACCATTGCTTCTCTCGCGGGCAGCCTCTCTGATTGTACCGCCTCATTAATAACAGCACAGAGGAAGACTGATGACAAGCCGGGGAGTATCGGAATCGGGAGTAGATGCTCACTTCTGGCTTGTGCCGTTGTCACTTCTTGAGGCACTGATGGCTTTGGTGGGGTGGCTGATCTCGGGAATTGTAGTAGAGTTTGGTGGAAGTGACGGTGCGAACTACTCTGCATGTCGGCCAAGGTCGCCGCTGATACCACTGAAAACCACTGCACCATCAGAGACCGTTCGATAGGCCACCACCAGGCTCACAACTATGTGATATGCTGCTAGCCGGACTTGTGCTCGGGGATGGATACTCAGACACACTGGTGTCAAGGACCGCACTGAACCTTCTGAGATCGAGAGGGAGTCGACAGGTTTTATAGCGTAGTAGTAGCGTAGTAGTAGATCTACGCTTGTTGGGGAGGCCTCTGGCCACATGCTGAGGAGGCGACACTTCCCATATTGTCGATATCAACCTGAGGGATGACAAACTCAGGTCAGGGCTAAGGGCCAGCCAGCCCTTACGAGTTGCTCATCTTCTGGTATAGGAGGAGTGCCCATTGCCCGTCTCAACATCGACATGCTGCTACTGCTGCTGCCCGTGGTGCCAACAGACATACAGGAAGGACCTCCTGAGTGCTCCAGACTAGCCTGATGATCTGTCATAATGAGGGGTCGCACCTTTACAGTTTCTGTCGTGCAATGGTGCGTGAACAGCGTCGGCTCGTTGCATTCAATCCACACGGTAGTGTGGCCAAAGACCACTATCAAAACAAAGACGTGTTCTATACAAGATTCTACCGTAATGTTCTGAAGTACGATAATAGCCGTTTTGGGAAGATCTACCCCGACCAACATGTGGCGATGTACGCTGTGTTACAACGCTATGGGTAATTTATTCACGGCGGACATGAAACATAGCCTAATCTCACTTTCAACGATTATACCCTCACAACGCCTATCACACATCTAATGCTCTTCGCCCTTACGAGAACTTCGTGTCATAACTTTTTCCCCACCACCAGGTTCAGTTGCCATAAAGATTTCTACCACAGTGCGATCAGCAACGGTTGAGTCACGAAATGTTGGTCGGAACCTTCAACACTACTAAAACTACAAGGTAAGGGGGTACTCAATAACCAGTTCAACGAGCCAGATTGCCTCACTCCATCATTCGACCACACTACAACAGCAAACATCAAATACATTTTTGAAACCATCGTTTGGAGGAGCAACACTGTACATATAAACTCCGTAACGGAAAGAACATACTCGCATCTAAAACTTAAAAATTCTACTATGACGCGAATCAGGTTCGTGGTGATAGAACTTTCAATTTCGGCCTTCCATCTTCAGAATTGGTAATAGAAGTGCCCCTCGATCTGACTAACACAACAACCACAAACTGAGGGTCTATATTAACCTAGTACATTTGCTTATGTAGAATAGCAGTAGCAAGGCCCCAGCTGTCGACGATCAAATAATATTAGAGGGCTTACTAGGTAGTTAACAGCAATGCTTCGGTTGAACAGATCAACGGCAATGCTATATCTTAATAAACTACAGAACTCGAGGAGAGAGAGCTCACAGACAGCCACCGCGCAAACGGAGCACCAAATGAAGGGTCGACTCCTTCTGGATGTTGTAGTCCGAAAGAGTGCGCCCATCCTCCAACTGCTTGCCGGCGAAGATAAGACGCTGCTGATCTGGAGGGATACCTTCCTTGTCCTGGATCTTCGCCTTCACATTCTCGATAGTATCAGAAGCTTCAACATCAAGAGTGATGGTCTTACCGGTGAGAGTTTTAACGAAGATCTGCATACCACCGCGGAGACGAAGAACAAGATGCAAAGTAGACTCCTTCTGGATGTTGTAGTCGGACAACGTGCGCCCATCCTCCAACTGTTTTCCAGCAAAGATAAGACGCTGCTGATCCGGAGGGATACCTTCCTTATCTTGAATCTTGGCCTTGACATTCTCGATGGTATCAGAAGCCTCAACATCGAGAGTGATGGTCTTACCGGTGAGGGTTTTAACGAAGATCTGCATACCACCACGAAGACGAAGAACCAAATGAAGGGTCGACTCCTTCTGGATGTTATAGTCGGACAAAGTGCGACCGTCTTCTAGTTGTTTTCCGGCGAAGATAAGACGCTGCTGATCCGGAGGGATACCTTCCTTATCCTGAATTTTCGCCTTCACATTTTCAATGGTATCAGAAGCTTCAACATCGAGAGTGATAGTCTTACCAGTCAAGGTCTTAACGAAGATCTGCATACCACCTCGGAGACGCAACACCAAATGAAGGGTCGACTCCTTCTGGATGTTGTAGTCCGAGAGAGTACGACCATCCTCCAACTGCTTGCCGGCGAAGATGAGACGCTGCTGATCCGGAGGAATACCTTCCTTATCTTGAATCTTGGCCTTGACATTCTCGATGGTATCGGAAGCTTCAACATCGAGAGTAATAGTCTTACCAGTCAAGGTCTTAACGAAGATTTGCATACCACCGCGTAGACGGAGAACAAGATGCAAAGTAGACTCCTTCTGGATGTTGTAGTCGGACAACGTGCGACCATCCTCCAACTGCTTTCCAGCAAAGATGAGTCGCTGCTGATCCGGAGGGATACCTTCCTTATCTTGAATCTTCGCCTTCACATTTTCAATGGTATCAGAAGCCTCAACATCGAGAGTGATGGTCTTACCGGTGAGAGTTTTAACGAAGATCTGCATACCACCACGAAGACGAAGAACCAAATGAAGGGTCGACTCCTTCTGGATGTTGTAGTCCGAAAGGGTTCGGCCATCCTCCAATTGCTTGCCGGCGAAGATGAGACGCTGCTGATCCGGAGGGATACCTTCCTTGTCCTGGATCTTCGCCTTCACATTCTCGATAGTATCAGAAGCTTCGACATCGAGGGTAATGGTCTTACCCGTGAGAGTCTTCACGAAAATTTGCATGGCTGAGTGAGAGTTAACAGAAATATCACTGACAAAAACGATTGAAACCGTCGGACTTAGACCGTGAGCATAAACTAACTACTATACCAACTCAATGAATGTCACAGAACTAAGTCAAGAGACTATCAGAAGCCACATTAACGAGTGATAGCTACACACACGACAGGTCCTACAATGACCACACACTACAGCAACCAAAAACCGAGTAAAGCTAGCACAACATATAAAGCGTATCCAATGACGCTAGAAAGCAAGGTTGCCACTGCAGCCGTGTCACAATCGGTCGACACGTGTTTAGAAGAACGCTGAAGCTACTCCCATTCCTCAGTCTTAACACACGAACACAGAAAATGCCTCTAAAACGTGGAAGGCATATGATGGAATCGAGGACTCTCAAACAGTCGAGAAGGAGAGTCGCTTAGCTTTTAATCAGCGGCCGGAAGCTTTCCGTCTCATCTTGCGCACGCGTGCAAGTGTTCGATCTCTCGAGTGATTCTCGCTCGCCCAGATGATCGATAGGCGAGGCCGACGCTATCAGAAGAGCCTCTATCCAGGAGTCCATCAGTCAACATGGTAATAAGGGAGGTCAATACAGGGATTTAGATCGTGTTGTGGTCTAGAAGGGCATGCAATGGCTCTGGACAGTCGTGCCGCTTCAATCGGAACTCCAGAAATAGTTACTTCGTGGGGTGTGCGGGAAGGCCCGTGTCGTTGTGGAAGATCCTCCCAATATCTTTGGTGATTTCAGACCAAGGGTACCACTTCGTTTGGACGTCGTTTGACCAAGTCTCACGGCCTCTGTGTCCGTTGCGGCAAGAGATCGTAATAATAGGGAATCAATAGAGGGCTTGTTGACTCGTCTCTTCTTTTCAGCTTCCACACTCAGCAGAAGCACTGTGCTTCTTGCGGCTTCCCCAACAGGAAGATGCGCAGCTTCAACTGGTCCATCAAGGCTAAGCGTCGTCGCACCACCGGTTCCGGTCGTTGCCGTTATCTCAAGCTCGTCGACCGCAGGGCTAAGAACGGCTTCAAGGAGGGTTCCGTCGCCAAGAAGGCCGGCTCCGCTGCCTCCAACTAAATTGGTGGCTAAGCAGTGGTGCACCGTTGTCCTGACCAAACGGTAAGGAGACGGTTCAGCAAGAGCAGCTAAGGTCTGGATGACTTCCTGGTACTTCAAAGAGATGTCGTGTTTGTTGAGTTGTCTTATTGGAAGGGGTAGTTTGCTGTTAATGAATTTCCGCTTGCACTAGATCGAGTTCGGCTAGCTCAATGTGGTAACTAGTTGCAAATATTTGGTTGTTGGGTCGGGTGTGGTATGGCCTTGCCTGTATAAGTTGTTAAATAATATCCATCCTTAAGTCATGGTGGCTGCAGTGAGTAGTAAGGCTAAGACGTCCAAGAAAGTGGCCACAAAGGGGTCGGTGAAGAAGGCCAGCGGCAAGAAGATCGCGGGGTCTTGGGCTAGACTTAGAGGAGTAGTGCGGTTGGGAAGGCTTCCCACAGGTTTCTACGAACCAGAGATCCGCAAATTCCTGTCCCAGTTTGGCACCATTACGCGCCTCCGTTTGGCTCGGTCGAAGCGAAGCGCTCGTTCGAAGGGGTATGCCTTCGTTGAGTTCAAGTCGCATGATGTTGCTGAGATCGTGGCGAAGGATATGGACAAGTACTTCATCATGCAGAAGCCTATCAGTGCTAAGCTCTTGGAGCCAAGCCAGGTTCATGAGTCCCTCTGGGATGGCTGCACTAAGACCGGCAAGGGCCGTGGCATTATTAACATGAAACGCATTCACGTTAAGGACAATAAAGAGAAGCATAACAGTCGTCCTGTCGATGAGAAGACTGGCTTGCCTGTTGTTAGTGAGTCGGCTAAGGCTCGTAAAGAGGCCAAGAAGGAGGCGTTGAAGAGCAAGTTGGAGGCCGCAGGGGTGAAGTATGATCTGCCGTGATAACAACTATTGCTTCCTCCAAGACGTCTTTACCATAATAGGCCTTCTTGTACGTAGTACCCACTCAGTTACGTAGATGTTGGGTTATCCAGTTTGGGGGTAGTGAAGGACGATATCGAAATGAGTGATAGTGATCGTGGCGTTAGTTGCTGTTGCCACTGCATCTTTCCTCGGACGAATGACAGCAGCTCCATCATCACTTGAAAGGGAGAGTAGTGAGGGAGTACCGACTGAGGCTTCTACTGTAGCTGACACGACAGCTGAGATGGGAAGAGAACACATGGTCGAAGGCCAGAAACAGTACTAGGGGAGTTCTCTACTGCACTGCAGTAGTATTGTTATTTCCTATTTTTGATACGCCTCGATCTGGGGCATCCGGAGGGCGTTCCTATGTTGGCATAGTTGTTCATTCCCCGATGGAAAGGTACGACATATGTACGACTGATGCCCAGACGAAGCATATGCAGGCTAAGGACCTGTACACTGAGGAGTGGACTGAGTGAGTGACCATAGTAGTGTTGGTGATGGTTGGGAGATGTTAATGGAAAGGTATCAGCATCGAGTGAAGGCGGATACTGACTGGCCCAAGGTCGAGTGCTTCGTGAAGGATCTCCTGGAATACGATCTATCTACTGAACAGTCCTACAAGGCTTCGTAATATAGTGACGGTGGGGAGATTCGAACTCGGGTCCTTTTGATATGGGGTCTAATCGGTCATCGTACTCCACTATATACTGCCCATGTATATAGTATATATTATAAAGTATCTATATATCTGCATATGTGAGAGCAGATATCGAGCAGTGCTGCGGAAGGCCAAACTGGTTCCTAGTAAGGCCCAGCTGCAGGCGGCCTATACTACCCTGGTTACACGGGGAGACGTCCAACAGAACGAACACTTTGAGCGTAATGTGCATGCTTGGTCTCAGTCGAACAGTGCTGCCCCCTCAGGCATCTTCCTCAAGAAGTCTATTCGTTCCAACTCGGGAGTAGTGGTCATCACCATAGTCACTGCCCCCGGACCCTTCTCTTGTCCCAATGATTGCTATTATTGCCCTAATGAACCTGGCCAGCCGAGGTAGTAGTGGAGGAATATACACATTTAGTGACATCTTCTGGGCTTCATCTTCTCGGTAAGGAGGCGTACGATGGCATCGACAGCCTTCAGGTCCTACTTGTCTACGGAGCCGGCAGTAGCGCGAGCAAATCAGAACAAGTTCGATCCAGTATTGCAGTTTTGGGACCGTGCAACCACTCTAGCGAGACAAGGACATACTGTGGATAAAGTAATTAAAGGGAAGGTCCCTGGTTCGAATCCCACTGCCTGCATTTTGTTATACCTAGGTTGAGATCATCGTCTTGGGTGGAACGTGGTCCTTCTACCCTCCAGAGTACCAGGAGCAGTTCTGCAGAGATCTGTTCTATGCTGCTAATGTCTTCAACGAGAATGCCATCGCAAAGAATAGGAAGTTGGGTAATACTAGTGCAGATCAGCTCTCACGCCAGCATCTATGTTGGTGACAACTACTGACTCGGATGAGCCTGTTTGGAGGTCTATTGATTGTTCGAATTATGCATGGGCACCTTGTGGGTTCTCACTGTCTTTCCCCGCCGTTTAGATGTATCTTCCTTGGAGGCGCACAGCATGCCTGCCCTGAATAGCCTATATCGCGGAAAGCTCTCTTTGGAGGAGGAACAGGTTCGGAATGAAGTTTCTGATTGCAAGATCATTGGTAATAGGGGAACTGTCTTGTTGTTCTCATAAACCCAACAATGGGAGTGGCCTCTTCCTGTACGATTGAAAATATCACATTGGTTGTGACATGCACTGATAAAATCCTAATCCTCGTTGGCTAATTACACCTCAACTGTATTCGCCCTGTGCTAGGAGTACTATTTTCCCTCATCGTTGCTCAGCGGGAGTCTCATGTAATTCACGTCTGACGTTGGAGACTCGTCCGGACTACATAAACCCAACAGAGCTGAGAAGGCTGAGGACTCTAGGATGCACAGAGTCCAGATCGGTGTACAGCATACGGACAACCAAATATTGAAAACTATCAACAGGTGAGGCGGGTTGGCTACTGAGCCAAGCACTGGTGGATTCTCGAGGAGGACCTTCCTCTTGAATGCCTCTTTAGTGATGGAGAATTCAATAACCCTCGCTCCTCGCAGCTTTCAATTCTATTCCTACTTTGCTTCCATCGAATTGTGGAAAACTGGATTACGTTGGTATTGTTTGACAGTCGAACAATACCAATATCACTAGTCGAACCTCGACTGACGCGATTTCACCATAATTTGTGTCCTCCTACGACTCGTTAACGATGGAACAGCTCATTCCCTGTGCCAGAGTTGACTGTATTGTTGTCATAGCAATCTCTGTTCTACTGAGCGTGAGGTCGTCGATTTCAGAGGTCACACCGTGGAAGATTCCATTAAGGCCGTGAAGCTTCTGAAGGAGTCCTGTTTCAAGGTGGACATTCACCTCATGCCCGACTTGCCTACTTCCGACCCCGAGAAGGACAGGGAGATGTTCCAGTTCGTGCTGGAGACCCCCCATCTACAGGCCGACCATTGGAAGATCTACCCTTGTGAGGTCACCCCCTTCAGCACCATCGAGAAGTGGTATAGTGAAGGCAGCTATATACCCTACACCGAGGTGAGTGCTTTTTGATACTCCTGTCAATTGAGGGCTTGTGTGCTGCAGAAAAACCCGAAGTTGCTCGTGGACTTATTGGTGTGGACTAAGGCTCGGGTGCATCCCTGGATACGGTAGGATCTGCTGTTCCTCTTGGCATTCCTCGTGATGCTGCATATTAACTTTGAGTTCCTCTTACTTGCTGTGTGTGGCTATCCAAGGCTGCATGATCAGGCTTAATCGAGTGATTCGGGATATTCCGGAGGTCTCCATCATCGCTGGCAACCAGAATACCAACCTTCGACAGATGATTTTCAAGGAGCTCGCCAAGCAGGGAAAGTACTGCAGGTAGTAGTCCTAGGATCTAGAGAGGATAAAGTCCCAACAGGGTCGCACATTGTTGTCTTGGCTCACTGGGCGATCCTCCAGGAGCTCGCGGCAATGAGAATCGCATTATGAGAGGGAAAGTTTAACTACTCGTTTCAGATGCATACGATGCCGGGAAGTGAGGGATTGGCCTGAAGACGATTCCCTTCTACGACTCGTCAAGCGATGGTAATGGGTTCCCATGTCGCTGGGCTAGAACTGGAGTCAGACTTCGTCGTTATGTTTGCTATACGTCGTCGCGTAGTAGATCCCCGTAGAGAACAACGGCGTGGCCAGCATGGTAGTGGTGTGTAGGGATTCATGTTGGTGGCTCTTTCAGGTATCGTAGTAGTGATGGCGATGAGTGTTTCCTTAGCTTTGAGGGGAGCATTGATCGAGGAGTGTACGTACTGGAGCTGGGTTGAAGGGTATCGCGTAGTGGTCTTGTTAGGGGTGGTGGGGCTACTGAAAGAGGCATGAAGAAGAAGCTGAAGAAGGAGGAGAAGAAGAAAAGCAAGAAGCAACGCAAGGCCCAGCGGACAGAGAGTTCTGCTGCGGAGACGCCCGGGATGGGGTCCTTGGTCTTGGCCAAGCTCAGTGCGGGTGCTGACAAATGCGGTAGGGAGAGAATAGTTGAATACACTGCGGAAAATATCGTCGCCGGGGATCGAACCTGCGACCATGTCTGAGCCTTCAGTTACACTACAGCAGTCCGTATGGAGAGCAGCTCGATCTTGGGTATTTGGGACTGGTCTCGAGGATGCGACACCAAAGGATAACGCTCCACTGTATGGACTCTTGCGGCTCCGTTTCAACGACAACGGGCTGACCCAGCGACATAAGTGGGTGAAGTGGATCTCACGGTGTTATCGCCTATTGTTGGACTGCCAGGGTCTTCCCGGAGCTCAGCGGCTGTGCTCTGATTCGCGAGCTTCATGTTTACGGCACAGTACAAGCTGTTCGCCAGCATAAGGCTGATAGAGCAATGAGCCAGGTACGAGGATGTCTTATTCTTTTGACCATCAATCCAACAGATCTCCAACGCTACATCGTTGCACTCATCCAGTCACTTATCATCGGCAGCAGGGGGAACGGATGTAGCTCCAGTGCAGCACACAGGTAGGCTGCAGAGACGAAGGTCCTCTTCGCCCCATTTGTACCATGAGCAGGCCTGGGCAGAAGATTATTGGCTGAAGCTGAGCGCATGGCGGTCGAGCGAGGATACTCCAAGATCGCAGTCATCTCAGGTGTGGGCGTCCGGAACTACTACAGGAAGTTCGGGTGAGCTAACTTCAACTCGCTGGTCGGTGGTGATGGAATAGAGTCGTTGTTTGGGTAGGTATAGGATGCCTGGTGAAGGAGTAGGCCACTTCCTTATCAAGGATCTCAGCTCACAGCTAGAGGCCCATAGAGCTCAATGCGAACGGGTTCGGAGGAGGCAGATAGTGTTGGAGACCACAACCGTTGTCGGGGTAAGTTCAGTGAATCTGACCGATTAGATCTTTCCCTTGTCAGATCGCCACTCTGTGCGGCCTTGGGGTTGCGTATCTGGCTCGCAGGAGGAATTAGGGCATCAGGCTCTAGTGGCAGCTGCAGTGGAGGAAGTTTCTGGTAGAGTTTCACTCCTTCTCCTCTTGCCTGTATTTGGTGGTGTATACGCTGCTGTATGTATTTGTACAACGTCTCATAATCAACCGCTGTATTTACAACAATACTGTCCTCGATTCTCGAATGGCGTCGTGTTAGTCAGCAGAGTTGAGGTCTTCTCTAGTGATCCACGGTGAATAGAGTTAACTCAATTGCGATGATCGTACTGCGGCTCAAGTCCCGAGAAGTGGCCCGAGCTGAAACTCGTTATGAAAAATTGTCAGTGACAATCGCTGTGTTGATTCGACAACGACGGCAATATTGGCTTGATCATGTATCTCCGACCTGGGCAGCGCTTGGTTGCGGCCTCCATCATGTCTTTCCTGTTTGTCTGTTCTCTCGCCATCAAATCCTCTGCCATTTCTCGTCCATATTCCAGTTCAAGGGGGGAGGGGGTGAGCGTTCCGCGTCATACGCGGCGCGTATAGGAACATAACACTCTGACAAGTCAAACAGAAAGAGTGGATCTCGCTCCCGCTCTGCCATCCATACAGAATGATGAACAGCAACGAAGCGTTCTGATCAGTCGAAGACAAGGTATTCGCCAAGTATCCTTCTAGTGCACACAAAAGTCGTATCTTTGATGTCCCATCGATCTCGGGGGCGTAGCGAAAAATGCAGTGTTGCTAATTAGGGTTGTAATTCATTAATTTACCGCTTCTTGGTGATGCTAGTGCGTAACCATGTGGGTGCTGCTCTTAGATTTTTCACAAGTTCGATAATGCTCTCCCGTATTGCTACTGGATCCGTGTCTGCTGCTGTTGCCCCTGCCAGCCGTATGATGGCCGCTAGGTGCTTTTCCGTTGCTGTCGGCGATGCCCTGCCCAATGTGACTGTGAGGGAGGCTGACCCTGGTAAGCTCGGTGTATGGCGTAGGTGTCCTCCTTGTTATTCATGTCTTCCTCAGGTGACACCAAGTCGCTTCGCGATATTTTCGGTAACGACAAGGGAATCCTCTTTGGAGTTCCCGGCGCATTCACTCCAACCTGTGACCAATCTCACTTGCCTGGGTAAGGAGCGTGTTCGATAGTTGTCTAAACTTTTGAGGTGTTGAAGAGGAGTGCTGCTCTGTGATGTTAAAATGAATATCTCGTTCCACTTCATCGGATTCTGAAGCAGAACCGACAATGGATGCTCATGACTTGTAATCTTCTCTCTGAGAGCAGCAGCAGCCGTGCGTCCCGTGTGTAACTCGTGTGATGGTACATTGTTGAGAACTGTCTACTTTCAGTTTCATTCGTGATTATGACAAGCTCCAGCAGAAGGGTGTTAAGACTGTTGCTTGTATGGCTGTGAATGATCCCTTTGTGATGCAAGCTTGGGGAAAGATCAAGGGTGCTGACGGAAAGGTCCGCATGCTATCCGATGTCGATGGCGAGGCTGCCAAGGTAGGACATATGGTTTAGTCTTCTTTCAACGAGGGTATTATGGAGTGTTGATGTCAGGCTCTTGGTACCAACTTCGATGCTACTGATGTCCTCGGACCCATCCGCACTAAGAGGTTCGCCGCTATCGTCGATAATGGCAAGATCACTGATCTAGAGGTCGAGCCCGATGGAACTGGTCTCTCGTGCTCGAGGTCCTCCAACATCATGGAGAAGTTGTAAAGTGAAAAGGATCGACTTTTCATTCACTACCCAGCGGTTGATGCATTGGTTCTACTTGACAGAGCTGCTCGCCGCTTAGTAAGCATACTTAATGCTGTATCTAAAACAGAGTAGTTTCATTCATTTGAAGGATTTAGTTATTCAATCATTTGTGAGTTGCTGCGTGTATTCGTATAGTAGCGGGTTGACCGTATAGTTCCTGTGCCATCAGCTTGGCTATAGTATGAATTCTGGCGTACAAATTCAGGTTAGTAGAGAATTAGAACGCCATACGTTGCAGACTCCGCGATGCCTAGCTTGGGGAAGACGTGTGTATTCCTTTCGATGCTTAGCTTGACAGGAGAATCATTTCCGATCTAGTCGAAAGGATGCTATCGTGGAAGGTGTAGGCGAGATTGGTCAGATGACCTTCGTTATGCGTAGAATTTGCACGTGTCTACTGAGGATAGACTGCCTGAGATCGCCCATAATATGTCGGTGGTTGCGAGAGTAGTCAAACAAGCCGACCGACGGTTGTGGACAAGCTGAGAAAGTCTTCTAGAGGGCGTACAGGCTCTGTACTACACGGAAAATTTTTGACTAGTGTCACACGACGCTGAAGAGTGCATGTGCGAGGAGAACTTTACAGGAGGATCTTGTCGGTATATCCCTCCGGTGATTGGTGTCAGAATACGACAAGCTTGTCGGCACACTGGCGGAGAAGTTCGCAGTTACATTTGAAGGATTAGTTTTAACAGTCGCAATTGCGTTTCTCGAGTTAGGGCGAACCGTTAGGGATTCAACACTAGCCTGCACTATTAGTTTAGAACAAGTTTTACGCGGTGCGAATCACATCTAGGCGTATGTACTGAGATGATAAGCAAATAATGTCTATTAACGGACCTAAACTCTCCTTACGATTTCTAACCACGCAACTGACCATATTGTATTATCCCAGAGAGGGCGGACTACGACCCTCGGAGGATTCTGGCGCTATATATCTCGGACACCCTAGACTGGCAAACTATAGATCGGTACTCCTGGAAGCTGTACTCTATTGTATAGGCGTATAAGGGGTCCTTAATCCTACCTAGAGCTCCACTATCAAACACTAGAGCACTCGGGGCCAGATGGAAATCACATGAAAGGAGCTCGGCGCTTCCCAGTAACTGAGATTGGCGCGCCAGAGACACCTCGAAAGCCCGAGATGCCCCCACTGCTAATTGCTGTTCTTGATATCGTCTGGAGGAACAACTATAGACAAATCGGGGACCGGGATTGGGACAATTTGACTTACCTGCGGTGTGCTGCTAGCACGAGTGGTGATCTCGGACTGCCGACAAATGCCCTCCATCACATCTTGTAGTTCATTCACTTGGGCGACCCTGGTCTTTGCTGCTGCGATTCTGAGACACCATAACGCCCACATAATCGGCAAGAGTCTCGAATGCACATCAATCGTTCAGCTCGATAGCATGGAGGCCTTACCTGTCTAATGTGTCTCTATATTCTGCCCGTGTCTCCATATACACCTTGAGAAGATCTTCATACCGCAGCTTTAGTTGGGCGTGTTGTGCGATCTGTGAGCGAATCTCGGCGGCGATACGATGTGAATATCCATTCACCTCAGGATACCGTGACTTCATAGCTCGCAGCTTCTCTCGAACAACTGCCAGAAAAAACAGATTTGTGATACCCCACTGAATGCAGCACAAAATGTCGGTTACACTTTGGTACACTTATATGAACGATTTTTATCAGTGTGGGAGATGTGCACATGGTCAACTACGTGTGTCGGTGACAATATGAAAATTTAGAGGGAATTTTGCGAAATTCTTGTTGGTTTCTGACCACTTCCACCCGAGTTCATGCATAAACTCCCATGACCAGTGAGGAAACTACCGAGCTCAGCTGAGGAAAGCGAACACATATCCCAACACTAATCTTCATACCAAATTTTTTCTGAATGTCCTGTTGTATGCGATGGAACACGATCGCGGTTTCAACTGAGCGTGGCACCACAGCCATGCGATTACTCTCTTTCTTGACCATAGTTTTCTGGCCTGTAACGAGCTTCTGGTTTAGTTGAAATCTGAGGTAACTCTCCCAGGCTTCAATAATCTCACTGGGGCTCGCCCCGATCAAACCAGACTGAGTTGTTAGAAAGGGAGATCAGCCTCGATACGGACTCGTGATGGTCCCCACTGATTGCAAATTCAAGTTGGAGTCGTCTCGCTGTGGTTGAGGTCCTCCTTGGAGACTAACCAGTCGGACCTCACGAAGGGAAGAGTGTCCGGCACGGGATGGTGCAAGTATCAGTACCCGAGCATTGCCCTGTCCACAAGAGGGGCATTCTCCCATCGAGCGGTATAGGGCTTCACCGTGTGCTTTACAGAAGATGTGCATGCATGGGCCATCGAAGGCCAAGGCTCTACTTGTGAGGATGTTAGTACAGCCTCGGGCGTTGCCTGTCTGTTGTGCTCAAGTCAGGGATAGGGGGTGTGTTCTCACAGTAGAAGTGCTGATCCAACGTGTTGTTATGCTGTTGGTGTGTGCCTCTCAAAGCTGTTGACATCGTGTGGAAAGTAGAGGTGAAGGAACACGATCAAGGGTCGAAAGATACACGATGCAACTAGGAAGGGTTCCAAAGGGCGTGCCGTAGTTTTTGTAGTGGGATGAGAGGGACAGGTGTTGTGGTTCGTAAGAAGAGGGTGACTTCATTGGATACCAGAGTGATAAACATTTCTAGTGTAGGAGTGAAATCAAATATTGTGTCGATCTTGCACATCTTGTATTTCCTCGACTTTTCCGTTCTGAGCAACAAGGCTCATGATGCACTGTGCTTTGAGGAATAGGTCACTCGCATGGCATCATCTTCGGCGAGAGGCTCTAATGAGCCCGAGCCCCCAAGGCGGCTCTCTCCCCGTACACAGCTATTCTTTTTCATAGCCTGTGAGCTACTGGTGTACATGGACCGAGGAGTCCTCGCTGGTAGTATACCCCGACTCAGGGTCGAACCTGCGTGTACTAGGGTATTTAGGATAGGCCTGCTTCCCCATATAAAAGAGTCAGTTCACAAAGAAGACTCTCTACCCTTGAGCTCAGCCGCAGCAGGCTGGCTTGGTTCAGTGTTCATGTTCGGGTACTACCATGATCAGTGGTAAGTCAATCCTTATGCCTTATGTACCTAGATACACTATCGCATCTCCTATATTCGCCCGACTCTCTAGGAGAGGCCCTTGTTGGACGGCTCGGTCCATAGCCATAGGTAGGGTCCTTTCTATGAAGGGGGATAGTGGTGCCAACAGGTTTGATAGTCTGGACGGCCTCCTGCGCATCAACGTACTTGTTCGTTGGGAATAGTTATAATGCACTACTATGGTGTAGACTTCTCACAGGTGAGCTCTCACCAGTTTAGGTTAGTGAATGAGCCGTTAGGTGTTGGTGAAGCTGCGTTTTGCTCTCTGGCACCAGTAGTGATCGACGATGCCTCTCCTGCTGGACGGAAGTCGTCTTATCTCGGTAACCCTGATGTGGATGAGTGCATATTGTTGACGCTTTGTGGTATCAGGGTTCTTTTTCATGTCGATATACGTTGGAATTGCTCTTGGTAATATAGTGACATCTGGGGTAACTTCCTGGGCGGGTGGTAAGACCATCTTCCTTGTTGAGGTGATACTTGGAGCGTCGATGAGTATAATCAGTCGACCTGTCAGGCATGTTTGATGATACCAGTAATAGTACTGTGTGTGAGATGGCAGTGGAGGTTTTCGACGAATGCTCACCAGTATACGGAGCTCAATGCTTCGACTACGAGCCTTATTGGTGACATCAAGCAAGTCCTCATGGTAGTGACAGCTGCCTATTTTGTGGCGCGTGAAGGTTACTTTCCTCAGTCGAGGCCGTTTGTACTCATTTGCCTCGGATCTGCTGCCTTCAACTTCGTAGCTGGTGGTCTGGCAGTGCACGGCCCCACGATACTGCGGGAGTCTCTCCAAGCCAGCCAGGCTGTTGCCACACTGGGGCTGGGCCTTGCTACTGTATTCACAGGTAGGCCCTCGGTATAGCGGAGATAGGGGATGTCATTGTGTAGGGGTAGTGGGGACGTATTTTGGCGGTTGGCTCAGTGATAAAGTAGCTGGAAAGGATCCAAGTGCAACTACTCGAGCCAGGAGTGGGTCTAAGATATCCTCCGTGATGAGCGCTATAGGGGTAGTTGGAGTTGTTCTCAGCAGTGCATGGTGGTATCAGCAGGCACTATCGATTGCTTTGACAGCAACGGCCAAGTCGACCTGGGCCTTCCTTTTTATGATGTCAGTCGCTCTGTTGGCATCATTTGCGACTACAGCACCGAGCAATGTTGGGTAGTGGTAATGGAGATAGCGGTATCGGAGTCGTTGCTCAGGCTAATGAGCACCGTTCCTGAGGACGTCCGGAGCCAGGGCCTAGCTATATCGATTGGAGTAAGCCACCTTATTGGCGATTTCCCCAGTCCAGTGATTATTGGTATGTATAGTCTTTGTAGTCTCCCTCTATTATTAGTCTTCCAGGTGCAATAGCGGACTGGTCCAAGAGTTGGTCAGTGGCCTTGTTGTTCACAGCGGTGTGGATGTTGCTTGCGGTGACATTTTGGTCTTTAGCGTGTCGGCACGTCACCATGTATGGAGCGGTTGTCCCTACCGCACCACACGTTACTTATTATCTTAGCCAAGCCAGTACTGAGGATATTGATGAGGAGGAGACGGCCTTCGATCCTGTCATGGACGTTGTGGAATGAGAGTGTCAGTGAATTCGACCGTAATTGCCACCGTACTTATGCGTTATACATTTCTGCAACGGAGCGTGATGAGTTCAGTGCGGTAAATGGATTGCATCAACTACAGCTGTTTCCCATCGCTATCATGTCGTGCCCCTCTGTCGAGTCGGCCATGTATAAGGTGGATGGGAGGACACCCGAGATGTACATGGGAGACCACAATGTTGTGAGATGCTTGGCAAGGGGTGATTGCGAATGAGGGTCCTTGTTGGTAGGAGAGAGGCGACGAGGCTTGGCCGGCCGCAGTATGGCCGACATCCTCAGAGAACAGCGGCACTCCTGAGAGGTGAGGTCCAGACGCTCGGCACTTACGAGAGTCGGGTGGATAGTTGACTATTCCTATCTTGGGAATGGAGGGACGTGGGGTGTGTGTTTCAGGAGCTCTGGTCATCACCATCATAATGACGTTGACGTACCATTGGTAGCTTCTCCCAGTGGTATGAGTTCGATGGCCAGTCCTGTGTCGCAGCCGTACAGTGGGCTCTACACGGTAGTCTTCCGTCTGGTGTAAGGAGTGAGATGGTGTGGAAATGGGAAGGGTGGAGTTAGATACGACCCTCGGCAACAAGGCAATGCATTGAACCACTCTAGTGTGTTCACACCGGCACCTACTACGGCAGGCAGCGCTCATCCTTATGAATATAGTGGCTATGGAATGGGAGGCCAATACGTGCCTTATCTACAGCAAGGGGTTGATAAGCGAGGGAGTGCATACAGTAGGGTGGAGGGGTTTTTGGTGAGGGGAAGATCGTAGATAGGTGAAGACACGATGGCAACAGCATGTCAAGGGGCCTGCTGCTCGGGGGTAGTGTATGGGTCTCCTGGGCTACACCCTAGGGAATGGCAGGCTTATACCCCTGGCCTGCCGATGGACTATACTCGGCAACAGGGTTGTTGTAGGGGGGCCATCGAGCGGTTGGTGAAGGAGGTTGGCTTTAGGTGGAGTGGTGCCGGTGGAGAGTTGTCCTTCTCCTCCTCATCATCACACTGGTGGTGATGGAGTGTATATGCCCGCGGGATTCTTTACATCAACACCCTTGAGCCAACATGCAGGGATGCAGTTTGTTCATACGCCTGGACTTCCACATGCAACATGCACTGGGCATTTTGGTAGTAATGGGGCGGGTGCAGGGATCGAACTTGAGTTACTTGAAAGAGAGGTGGTCATACTAACCGTTGGGCTATATTGTTTGTTTTTAGCACCTTATGGAGCCACACCAATCCCTGGTGCTTATGCTACAACTGCAGTCGCTAGTCCTCAACAGCACATGAGATTCGCATGCTATGGCAATGCTGCCGACCGGCATAGTTTTTATATGGGCTCCACGGCCGTAGCAAGCACTCCTGTCCGTGGGCTTCCCGTCCTTCCTCGTTTTAGGTTGGAGGTTCTAGTCCTGATGCCAGCCCAGTAGCAGCAATGATGGGCAAGGTGAGCGAGGAGGAGCTACGGAGCGCCATGCCTCAACAGTAAGCAGGGTCGTACCTTGTTGGTCAGCTCGAGGATGGTGTGAATGGAAGGTGTGTTAGGTACCTGGATTAGGACGTATGCATTCATCACTCTTTCAATTCACAACTCCTTCTGTTGTTGGAGATTCATCGCTAGTCTTATGGCAGGAGGGTATGCTCCTACTACTACTACAGTCATTATCTTATTCGTAGTGCTGCATGAAATGGCAATGGGCCACTCTCTCATCTACTATGGTATCGTGTTATTCGAGTCGTTGATGCTTACCTCTTTGGGGCGTTCGCCTGTCCTTATTATTACTCTCCATTGGTCATAGTCTGGTGACAGGCGACGAGAAGGAGGATGTCATTTTGCACTTGCGGCTTGCAGAATGGTACCACTCCTCGGCTATATCGTCTGTTATAAAGGCCGCACTTAGTCGGGGAGCCGCAGAGGGTCTCAGCGCCGAGACGATTACCGAAGACAACCGTCGCTAGCCTGGCAGAAGAGACTAAGTTGACTCAACAAGAGGTGGAGGCCCTGTATGACAGGTGAGTGGTGATTCAAGCAAGCTGATAGGAAGACTGATAGTATATCAGGTTTCTCAAGGTGGCTCCAAGTGGGCGCATGATGGAGGAGGACTTTCGTAATACGTTGGGGGTAATAGTAGGGAACAATGCATCATGGCCGAGGCTCGACCGTGGCTTGTGTTGTGGTGTAGATTCACATTATTAGATACTAGGGTTGGGTTCGAGCAGCTTCATCCCTCTACGGATGTTCGCAGCATTTGATACCGACGGCGATGGGACACTCACGTTCAAGGAGTTCGTCAACAGTCTTGCTGTTATGCTTAGAGGTAGGCAATCGCGCTTGTCAAGGCAAGGGATCGCGGAAATCGTCGTGAAAAAATACAGGAACACATCTCATATGGTTATATACTCCTAAGCGCGTGGTCTGTCGGGAATTAGGGCGGTCAATAGAATTGAGGAGGTTCGGCTAGTTTGAGTAGGAGTGAGGGGCCTGGAGGATATGCACAGAGTCAACTACGTGTGTTGGTGTCGAAGTTGGGAATTTTGGAAGTTTATCATTGGTTTCTGTATGTTTCTACACGAATTTGTATGTAATTTTTCAAAGTTTGGGGGAACTACTGAGCTCAGCTGAGGAAAGCGAATATATACTCCAAAGAGATGTGATGTAGTAGATGGTGGTTGTAGGCACCGACTATGAGAAGCTGAGCTTGAGCTTCCGTATGGCGGACGTTGGGGGTCATGGTGGACTTACCTACAACGAGTTTAGGTGAGCTGTGGGGTAGGTGTGAGGCTGATGTGGGGGATTTATGGTAGGGACATGATAATGGCGTGCCACTCTGTGACGAACCTGTTTGAAAAGGAGGAGACTAGAGAGGAGAGGCGGCTGGTCAGTGAGAGGCGTATAAGACGGTAGGTGCGGCATGGGGATTGATGGGTTTGTGGTATGTACTTGGAATAGAAGATTTTACGAGGGAATGGGAATGTGAAAACTCGGGGCTTTTATGGTACGATCATTGGCCTCAGGTTGTTCACTGAGCTGGCCTCTGGGATGAGCGAGGACGGGGTTAGAGTGATGACGGAGGAGGATTATAAGGTAGTCTTCGTGTGATGTGGCGGAGGAGTGGTATGGTAAGGTGATCAGGAAGGTATTCAAAACAATATGGACTTCCTGCAAATGCTGGGGCTCCTGCCTAGCACGACTCCATCCTATAGCCACAACGCTGTGGGTGCTTCTCGTGGGCTCAGAAGTGGTAGTGATACCAAAGTGGTTATGCGACGGTAAGGAAAGTTGGAGGTTAATAAAGGGGAGGAGTTCCTTGTTAGAAATGCATCAACCCAGTCGATATCAGCGGACAAGCCGATATCAAATGAGACTCGTTTGGAGCTCCGGAAGGAGTTGAGGGAATTGAGGGATATCCTCGCCGCATATATGGGAGGACAGGGGGCGTTGGGAGTTGATGATGATGCTGTAGGTTACCTCCTCTGTGTCGGTTCGGTTGTGAATGTTGATGAGGGTGGTAGATTGTGGAAACGTTAAGACTAAGTGACGACTCGCATTGTTGATCTTGAATAATTCGGGTTAAATTGGATTCTCGTAACGCGAGGCTTGTGTGTGCGCATCGCGCTATGCTTATATATACCGGAGGGATCACTAAGTGAGTGAGTGTGTGTGATGTAGGTCCAAACGGATGTGCCGGAATTGTCGGTATTGGACGTAAAGGGCGGTGTATCGGCGTCCCAACTCATGCCTGAGCCCTCTAGGGCTTCTCTACTATGGTGTTGTGTCCACCCGAACGACGCTCGTGGTACAAGCATCGATGATGTTGAATTGATGGACATCCCTGATGAGGAGGAGCTCACTATTCATCGGCCAGTGGCTCGGGTGACAGTAGCATCCTCTGGTCCTAGTCAGCCTAGAATAGTGGATGTGTCCGCTAGAGTGGCCCACTTGTTGAATATTATAGATGGTAGTGGCTTGGCAGTGGACGCCTCGGTTCATTCGGAAGGGTAGTAGTGCGTGGGTGTGAAGATTGACTAGAGGGATTGATCAGATCAGCGAGCCCGCGGGCTAAGGGGGAGTTGGGTATGGATATCCCCAATACGCCGAGTGATACTAAGCTCAGGGTGCCGGACTATGGATTTTTCCGTTCTATGGCCAGCATGAATGTTGCGGCGCCTGGTAGTATGATGGGGGTAGGTAAACTGCAACTTTATTGATGCCTGGTGGATGTCCTCTGACCGGTGTGGGAAGATATGCACATGCTTAACTACGTGCGTAGGTGACATTCGAGGAATTTTCATTGGCTTCTGTTCGTTTCTACCCGGAATGGTATGTATGTAAACTTCAATAAGTAGTGAGGAAACTTCTGGACTCAGCTGAGGAATACGATCGTTTATTCAAACACTGCTGCTGCTGCTGATAGTAGAGAGTACACTGGAGTTACGAGTTGAAATTCGATGTGGGCTTATACTATGATGATCCCCTATCAAAAGCTCTTCGCATGCTCTTCGTGGTAGCAACTTCCCCGCTTTCGATCACACGAAAAGTTGAGGAGTAATATTTCGTCAGTGGTGGAAAAGGAATGGGTTGCCTTTATAGTGTTTGAATGTCCAGTAGTATAGTACGAGGGAAATGCTCATCATTCGAAGTCGCTTATGAGAAGCTAATGTTCAGGTGGGGATGGCCCGGAGCACGACTCGGGGCACCACTACAGTTTGCGGCGTGGGAGCAGCATCGATCCGTATCGTTCGATTGAAGGAATCGATGTAGTAGTAGTAGTAGCAGCAGTTGTAGTAGTAGTGATGTCTTTTGAGTTACGGTGTTTTCCTTAGGTTGACGCTCATTCGACGCCCCCACAGAGTAGTAGGAGACGATTGGGTAGGATAGGAATAGGGTTTGGTGTGGTATGACTATGTTGATGATTTAGACCATAAGGCTAGCCGTGTACGGCGGCTATTGGGACCTAAGAAAGGACTAGCTGTTCATTTTGGTCACGAGGATTGGAACATGGTCGGGAGTACACCGCTAAAAGGGAGGTGGGGGCACTTCCATGTGTCTTAGGTGTTGAACATGATGATCGGGCTCCGGATATCGGTAGGTCGCCTTGCTCAAGAAGTTGATCGTCCGGTGTTGGATGCGGACTTTCTAATGAAGGATAAATTCTCTATTGTGCCCAGAGTTGCGAACATATTTGACAGCAAAGTTTCTGACAAGGTAAGTAGCGCGCGCCCGAAAATGAGATGGTAGTGGTAGGGAGTGAATTCAGGTTACAATAACGAGGTTTATAGACTATGCGCCGTATGTTTTCAAGTCCCTACGTCAGCTATCGGGTATAACGGATGAGGAGTACCTTCGGAGTGTTGGGCCTGAGCAGTTGCTTGGTAGAAGGATGGGCAAACGAGTGCTGAGGCGGGTTGCTGCTGATTTAGGCAATATGCTGCTGGGAAACCTATCAAGTTTGGCGGAGCTCTCGACCGAGGGGAAGTCAGGCGCGTTCTTCTATTACACTTCGGGTGGGTGTTAGTGGGGCTTCTCTCTTTAAATCGTTCGTGATCTGGTTACTAATTACGCACGGTAAAACGTTGTAGAGGGTTTCACAAGGATGGTTGATACGATGAAGGAAGTCGTGGGGTTGAGCTCCTACTAGGACATCCATCATTCTACAGCGTAGTTTTTGGTGATGGTGCGGAAGCACTCGGGTTTTTATGAGGCCTGTGTTCATTCAGATGGTCAGTTTTTGTTGAAGACTGTTTCGGCTCGAGAGAAGAAGTTACTCAAGCGAATGCTGCCTGATTATTATTCCCATATATCGCAGCATGCTGGGACCAGTCTTATCTGCCGTTTCTTCGGTCTGCATGGTATATCGGTGTGACACTTGGTACGAGTCACCAAACGGCGTCAGGTTTACGACTCAAGCACGCGAATGAGTTCACGGGCGGGCAGAGTAACGAGCGTCATTCGAAGATGTATTTCGTGGTGATGGGGAATATGTTCAACGCTAATGTTGGTGGGTTCGGGCTCGGTATGAGGGTAGCTTATGTTAGTGCTGTTGGTGATCAGAAATGCACCGGCGTTTTGATTTGAAGGGAAGTTGGATCGGTCGGTCGACCGAGGGATTCGATCAACCAGGCTTTGATAAGAGTGTTGCATTGAAGGTAGATTTGACGGAGTTACGGTATGGACATTTTTCTTCTCGTTCAGGATACGGATTTTGAGAGCCTCGGGCTGAAGATAAGGATTGGCGAGACCTCACGGGCTGCCTTATTGGACCAGATTCGCCGAGATTGTGAATTTTTCGCGCGCCACAATATTATCGACTACTCAATGCTCTTGGGAATTCATGAGAACAGGTGAGGGCTGATGGATGGAATTTCGTGGCGCGTGACGGAGTTTGGTCACTCAGTTCAGCGGAGATGTCCGTAAAGCGTCAGAATACTGGAGGCAACGGACTTGATGGGGAGACCCGACTCGCGCAGGGACGAAAGTGGGCATGAAGTGAATCTTTTGTGCATGCGTGCAGCTGCTATTAATCATAGGTATCGAAGTTCTACTGTATTCGACGCAGTTGATGGTAGTTGTAAGTACTTCCTCGGTATGATTGATATTCTCACCGAGTATGACACTAAGAAGAAGGCTGAGAGGCTGTTGAAGGCCATAAGGTGAGTCGGGGTACTTGGGCACTAGGTCGTAGTCTTATGCAATGTTGACAACAGTGTTGGAATATATGGTCGCTTTCCTCAATTGAGTTTATTCATCAATTATAGAAGCTTCTTATGATTTGGAGGAGATGTGTACAGAAACCAACAAGAATTCCCCAAAATTTCCGCAGCATTTTCGTATTTTTACTAGCACATGTAGTGATCGTCTGCATACTTTTCCACAAGTTCGTGGGTAAAATCATATCACAGTGGTTGTGAAACGTTGTTGATCGAATTCTGCTGTCGTCATGGTGGTCGCTCTCAGATTTTATTGACGAACTCTCATGATTGAGCTAATTATCTCAGCAAAGGCGATTTGAATAACGATTTCGTTCGCACTGTACATATGTGCTCTCTCTGACTTCCATCATCTTTTTTGGGTTTTACTTTGTAAGGCTGGCTGGAATCTCAGTCAGCATTAGAAATGCTCAGCGGCTTCGCGTATGGGAAATCGACACTGCGGTTTTTGGTTATTATTATTTTCGTGGTTGGAGTTTTCGTAGCAATGAACTTATTGAATTACGATATGGGAATGCTGTGGGAGTTTTATACACGAGTGATTTCTTTACTTTGATCTCATTGATACCTGTTTGCGCAGGTATCCTTCGGGAGGCGTATCGTGTGCCCCACCAGAGACATATGCCCAACGGTTTTATCAATTTTTCGAGTCCAACATTACCTAAGTTGCCTGCTGCATGCATCTAGCTTGACCGTCTTCCGCATTCATCCGTAACTGTCCATTACGTTAGTGTTTTCCTTCTACTACCATTGGTGCAAAATTCATTCGAGAATTGCTTATGTTCGAGTTGAGCGTATGAGTATGCTGTTGAATAGTTTTACGCTTCTCAGCGGCCCATGTCGATTTTTGGTCATACCTTCCGTGTGTCAACGTGGGGTGAATCCCACGGCCTCACTGTGGGCTGCGTGGTAGATGGTGTACCTCCGGGTTTGGAGTTAACGGAGGAGGATGTACAACCGCAATTGGATAGACGTCGGCCGGGACAGAGGTGGTTATTGTACATATAGAATCGTCGGAATTTTTGACACACTTTTTCCTTTATGTGATATAAACGCTGAGAGAACCATCACTGATGGTTTTTGTAGTTTTTTACAGAGGACATCAGTGAGATTGATCTGATAGGGCGTCGTTGATGGTGAATCTTGAGGTCGATCGTAATAAGATATGTTTCATGTCAGCACATTGACCACAGCTCGATCGGAGGCTGATCAAGTTACCATCATGTCGGGTACAGAGAACGGCGTTACGTTGGGGACACCGGTGGCTATGATGGTTAAGAATAAGGACCAGAGGAAGTTCGATTACGCCAATACTACTCTTATACCACGACCAGGTCATGCTGACTACACCTATCAGGTAGGCGGCTGCCGGAGGTGTGTACTGCTGTGTTTAACACACCAGCATAGCATACTTATGACACACTGTGTTATGCGGATATTAAGAGTTGCGAAGCGAGCGGAGAATGGTCTGTCACGTAGCACATTTTCGGAGCGTTCGTTCGAATTATTACTTCGTCACTGCACCAGTTGAGGTCTTGAGACATATACTATTCGTATGAGTGTAGTCCATGTACTCTGCAAAGGAATGGGAATATTCTTACTATCATCCTGTATCGTGTATTGGCTGAAATCACTGCGCGCTTTGACTGTTAGCAAGCAGAAAATGCGTGAAAAAAGTCCGTGCCAGGAATTGAACCCGCAACTTAATTTCTTCATCTCAAAGGTGTAGTACATGCCAATTTGAGATTGTAGTGTCGGTATGGTTTGAATTCGAATACGTTTTAGAATAGACAGAAAAATGGTTAAAAATGGTTTTCTTTCTCTTAGGTTAAATATGGAATTAAAGCGAGCAGTGGTGGAGGTCGGGCTTCGGCTCGGGAGACTATAGGAAGGGTTGCTGCTGGTGAACCTCCAGCCTTGTGTGTTTCTTGATGGATGCCTTGTGTTAGGTGCGATTGCTGAGAAGTACTTGTACAAGGAGTTTGGCTGTGCTGTGGTGGCTTGGGTTGACTCTATAATGGAGATAAGGTTGCCTGAGGATATCCGAGATGGGTTCAAGTCGAGACCACCGACTAGGGAAGAAGTGGATGCATTTGGTAGGGTAAACTGCACGTGTGGGTTTGTGAACATACTCGTGGGGCGACTGAAAAGTGTAGTGTCCTTGGGTGATAGTGCTATTGTGTATATGTAGTAGAGTTCCCTATCATTGATACTGTGAATACTTCACATAAGAATATGAATATAATCGTGGGGCGAGCGAAAAGTGTGGTGTCATTTTCTGTATAGTGATTTGCTGGGCGATAGTGGTATTATGTTTATGTAGTATGATCACCAACGATTATACTGCATACAAGAATATTATGCATATGATCGTGTAGGGTCACTCCTTGTGTGGTGATCCGTTGGAATATACTGGCATCGTATATGCGTTGAATAAAAACGGATTAGAAAATTTGATTTTGTCTATACTATGGATACTATACACATGTTTTATGGATGTTTGCATAAAGTAGATATATGAGAGGGCTGGAGTAAGTTTTTATATTTGAAGTAATTAGTAGTCTATCAGGGCTCAATATAGTAGTAATGGAGGTTTCACTAGCACTAGAGTCGGAGAATAGTGAAGACTGGACGTAGTTGATTAATCAGGTATCATCCGCCAGGCCGCTTTGGAGGATGAGGTTTACCTTATAGATCATCAGGACAATGTTTATGATGGGATTAGTGGTAACCCTATAATAGGAGGAGGTGTGCTAGTTGGGGACCTCACTCTGACCAATACTCATTATATTCGTTGTCCGCATGGGCCGACAGCAGCTCAGATGGTTGCCCGTCTACTACAAGTGAAGGGAGTAGGGTTGGTCATGTGTGGAGTAGGAGTAGGATGATGATATTTATGGTGTTGATCAGGCAAACGACAGTTGTGGTGGTAGTATTGGATGCTGTATTACTCACTGTCCTGTGGGCCTTGGGGAGCCTTGTATGGATAAGTTTGAGGCTGAGTTGGCAAAGGGCATGATGTCACTACCAGCTACTAAAGGGTGATGGGCAGTATTGGAGTATACTGAGCTCAGGCGTTTCCTTAATAATCATGAAAGTCTGCACACGAATCGGGGTAGGAGTAGACAAAAACCAACGAAAAATTACAAAAATTTCCTCAAAATATTCACTTCGGCACCGACACAGTAGTTGACTATGTGCATACTTTCTCGAATCGGTAATGGGTTTTGTCATTCTTGGATTTTCACTGTCGTTGTTGTTGATTCCAGATTTCTTCGTTTTATTCACTTATATCTATATCTTCTCGTCCAGTAATATTCATAGTTTTCAAATCGTAGGGAATGTGCAAGCGCGATGTGCTCGATATGAGGAGGGTGTGGTATTTGGTATTATAGGTTCGAAATCGGCTCGGGCTTCGACGGTTGCCGTACTCTGCGAGGTTCGCGTAACAATGACCCTTTTGAAAGCGGTGTTGATGGGGAAGGTCTCCTGCACACTCGTACCAACAACCATGGTGGAACCCTTGGTGGGATTACCAGTGGCATGCCGATATACTTCCGGTGAGCGCTGGTTACGAACATGTGTTTTGAATGTGAATGCAACGTATATGCTGATGAAAATATGTTGATTAGAATGTGCTTGAAAATCACACGATTAATTGCTCTTAGAGTAAACTTAAGAGGAGAGTGAAAATAGCCAAGAGAAATTGAAAAAGTAGAGGCCATTCGAAGTTCCCAAGTGGTTCGAAAACAGATGACAAGTTCGTGGAGATGAGCGGATGTTGGGAAATACGTACATAGTGAACTACGCGTGATGGTGACAATGAGGAGATCTTGTGAAATTCCTGATTGATTTTTATACAGTTTTACTCCAAGCCGTGGGTGAATTTCATAACCTCAACTTCTCAACTACTACTCGTATCAACGTGGAATTTTGTATAGGAAGTTCCCGAACATAATACCTCATTTTCGGGGGAAAAGATATTTTTTGGACTTTTTAATCCCGAAAAATATTTCGTTTTTCGGATATTTTTTGAGGGTATATTATGCATATTCTGATACATAATGGAATTTTCGAACTAAGAGCTGAAGAGAAAGTTTTAATCGTCTATTCGAGTGTAGAATATGATAAGTATTTCTAACGGAGTAGCAGAGTGTCATACTCACTTCATGAACGTTTTCCACGCATGTCACAGTAGGCGTTATAGTGATGGTTTATTGGAGATTCACCCGTGATATGAAAAACACTAGTGAAAAATATATTTCACGACTACTGCATAACCCGAATATCAGATTTTCCACAGAGTATTACGCCATTTCACGTAAAACGGGTGAAACACCATTGTAATGTAATTATCGTGTCTTTGTAGGGTATGCATCAAAGCGGCGTCATCTATAGGAGTCGAGCAGGTTACCGCAGACTTCGATGGGCATACTCAGACGCTAGCCGTTAAGGGCAGGTGAGTGTTGGTGATGGTGATGATGATATGTGGTGTTTGAGTTCAATGCTTTCTCTGGCTTCCAGGCATGATCCATGTGTACTTCCTAGAGCCCCGCCGCTGATTGAATCCATGGCGGCTATAGTTACGATGGACATGGTCTTGCGACAGAGGGCTAGGGGGATGCCGATGCACACGTTGGGGTATGCTGGGGGGGGGGGGGGTGCGGCAGTAACGCTGGTCGTGATTCAGGACGGTAGGTGAGGAGGATAAATGATGGATATAGCATAGGATGGTGAGCAGTGTCTAGGAAGTTGCTGTTGGTAGCTGTTATGTCCTTTCGTTTTGGAGAGTGGTAGTTGTGTGAAAGTATGTACAGGGTAAAAGGTGTTGTTGGTGATGATATGCAAATTCTGAGAAAATTTAGGAAATTCCCAACCCGAATTCATATGTAATCTCCTATAGTTAGTGAGGAAAACAAAAGATATATTCTAGCATTGCAGTGATCATCATGGTTCTGGTAGTAGCTTGTAGGGTTACTTCTCATTATGGCTAACCTCACTGATAAAGGAGTAGCAGGAGCCCATGGTGGCAACCCACAGTTCCTCATATCACAGATTGTAAGTAGTAGGTCCAATGGTCGTAGTCATTGTTGGAGTAGGTGAGAGATAGAGTGTACTCGTTACGGTATTGGAAAGAAGAGTGCTTCGGTCTTAACGCGGAAACTATACTGGACAAGGCGGCTGAGTTGAAGTAGGGGATGGGTGAATTGGTTTGGAAGATTGGAAGGTGTGGTATGTTAGGTATGTGGGAACAGTGTATGGTTCACTACAGCGACCGAGCCCCTTCCTGTGTCTGCTGGTGAAGTTGCTGCAAATAGGACCGGAGAAAGAAATTATAAAAAGCTTTATTGATTTGAGTGCAGGGGATGATGCTGGAGAATTGCGGTGAGCAGGGATCGAACCGGGGACCTCCACGGGTACCATTGCAAGATACCTCCGAGCACTGGCCTGCACCTACCTCCGGTACATCGGTCGGCCGGATGAGATCTATAACTGGCTTGAGCCTGTGCTGTGGGACTATCGTCAAATAGTGTAAGATGGGCATCGTTGGCTAATATGAGGTATGGCTCCTGTTAGTGTACGGAAGCTTGACGGCAGTTTTGAAATATCCAATCTCGATACGTGGGTGAACACTCTACTAACAGAGGATGAGATCATTACACTGGGCTTGCCGAAGCTTCCGCAACGTCATGTAAGGATATTGGTAGAGGTGGTTCGTGCAATCGTATTTATTCGCCATAGTCAACGTTCATATTCATGAATTTGGTGGTCTACCAGACTGAGTTTATATAACTCTTTATTTAAAGTGGTGGAGTTACCTCTGGGGGTAAATTTGGTATGACTTGCCATGCAGACTCTACTGATGCTGTAGCCATGCTCCATGCACTATATCGGAGACAATTTAAAAACTATACAACGAAAATTTCTTCTGAGGGTTTAGGGGGAGTAGGAAAAATTTGAAGTAGTTCGTAAGGACATAGTTTGTCGTGGTTCGTGCTATGGCTCGGCGTTGGTGGTTGTGAAGTTTATACGTGTTGGAAGCCTCTAGAAAATAGACACTTTGTTGTTGAACTTTGTTGGGTCGGGGGTGTCTACTACATCACTATCAGTAGTGGATGGGTCTGCATAGAAGGTCATACCGAATTTCCTCCACATCAGCGCATGATAGGGCGTTGGACGGGTGTATGGCATTGGCAGTGTCCAGATCCTTGAAGAAAGGGAAGCATTGAAGCCCTTCAACTGGCCGCCGGAGGTTGTTGAAGGTCTTAAGGAGGAGCCTTCGGATGAGCCTATTGAAGTGGCAGAGGTCAGCTTGTCCCCCCAAGGTCAATGTCATTGGTGTATCTCAGGGAAACACGGTTGAAGCTGAAGGCTCGGAGGGTCGGAAGGAGGACAGTCGGTCGAGGTGAGGTTACTAGTCAACTACATGCGTTGGTGACAATATGACAATATCGGCGACTTCTGTACAATTTATGAACCTCTGAAAGTAGTGATAAAACTCCCCGGTTCAGTTGAGGAAAACGAACGTATATTTCAATACTGCTCACAGCTTTCTCATTTTGCTTCTGTAGTTGGTGATGATTTTTGGTCAGGTCTAAACCATCTGATGAGGAGCACAAGCATCACCGTCATCATCATCATCACCGAGAGAAGAAGAAGAAGGGGAAGGAGACGGAGGAACAGCAGGAGTGAGCAGCAGCAGCAGCAGCTGGCTGCGCTGGGCATGGTCTTGGTATGAGGTTGTTGTTCAGGATCGATGAGGCTAATGCACTTCGGGCTAAGCTAGGGTTGAAGCCTCTCAGAACGTAATGGTATTGCTAGATATCAGCAATGATAGGGTCGTAAGATTTCTCCATCTGAAAGGGGTTGCTGTTGGGTTCACTCACATTCATCACATAGGTGACCGATATAGTGTGTAAGAAGGACGGAGGGAGCAGAGAATTTTTGGTGATTTGGAATTTGTGATTTTTTTGTTTTATGAGAGTATGATAGCGTGAAAATCATGCCATGATATGTTATCTGGTCCTGGCTAAGGGTTGTCATCATCAATAGCGTCCTTGCATGATCAATGTCCTCTTCCTCCTCGGCCTCACCCGCATATCATAATCATTACCATCAGCAGCAGCACGGTGGTCAGTGTGATGAGGGGTTGTTTCCTCCAGCGCCGTCCTCTGGCACCTACGGACGTAAAGTCCGCCTCATGGCTAACTTTTTTGGACTGAGGTAGGTCCATGAGATTGCTGATAGATGGACTCGGGTTTGTGGAGTCAGGTCGGAGGTTATTGCTACACAGGGGATCCAGGCTTATGATGTTATTACAGTGCCAAGTCTATCGGTAGTATCTTAGGTTGATGTTGGTAAGATACGGATGATGTCCAGGGATTGGACAGGACTTCGATGAGGAAAATTGAGGATTATCTGTTACAGCAAGTGGATGGGCAATTGAAGCCGTACGTAATTGAGAGTAACATATTATACTCTCCAGTGAAGGTAGTTGATCATCGGTAGACTCTGGGGGGATGTTGGTTACTGCCAGATCACGACGCCGTTGGTCGCGGTGGACCACGAGGCATCCACTCGAATTGGTCAAGCCTCGGATAGGAACTGCCTTACACAGCCGGTGACGATGACTATTAGTCTCAGAGCTGCCAAGACTGCTTATAAGGGTGAGGAGATGATGAAGTGGCAATGGAGTGGTATGGTTGTGTTATGTCAGATCGGGAGAACGGGGAGAGAGCAGTGTATAGGATGATATCAAAGATGATGACCACAGGTGAGGACAGGGTATTCAGTGAGTAGTCCTCACTGAATTACGTGGGAGAACTGGTGTTTTTATGTGAGTAGAATTACGTGAGGATGTCGTGAACTGTCGGCATTCCGGGGAGGCCAATATTGTGGGTTTCAATCGGAATCACAAGCAAGGTTCGTTTTGAAATCAAGCCCATGCACAATAGACTCATGTTTGGTGAATTCCTGTACAAAGTTTGATGTTGATATGAGCAGTGGTTGAAAAGTTGGTCCTGCCACACGAGATTGGGTCTATGACATCGCCTGTGAAGTGATAAGTGATTGCATTGATACAGGCACGGGTCTGCAGCCTCTGGGGTCTGGCAAGAGCGGCGCGGTGATGTACTTCGACACACGAAAAGTTGGGAGTAGAAGTCGGGGAGGGAGTGATGGTGAAGCAAGGGCGGCTGATAGGCAACAACAACAACAACAGGGCGATGAAGATAATGGCCGAATGCCAGTCCCGGTAGTACAGGAGTGGAACATTGTGTATTTCTTGCTTGGTGCGCGATGGGTTCGATTCGGTGGTCTATATGATGACGAGGGCGAACCTAGTTATACCTCACTGATTGGGTCCCGTGCACTTGTCTATAAAGATGTTTATTCCAGTGCGGTTGTTTCTTGGCATCTTGGTAGGTCGTGGTGGTATGTTCTCTTATTTCAGTGTAAAGTGGTATCGGGCTTCTCCTGTACTGTGTGCAACGTGCCTGGATATGGGCATCAGCTGAGAATTGATGTCCTCTATCGAGCTGTCCATCGTAAGGACGTTCTCACTACTATAACCAGCATACTAGAACACGAGACGATGCTACAGGCTGTGTCGAGGCATGCAGCTGAGGTCATCTTTAAGGGGACATGCTTATTGGAGTGGTACCGTTCGTGTTGTAGGATCGAATGGGAGTAGATTCGGAGAGAGGCAGTCTGGCCAGTTCGGGTGTTGAAGTGGCTACGATCGACTCAGGTGAGTGCTGTCAGCATTTGTGTGGATTGCTTTCTGTCCACTCCTAGCGGGATTTGTAAGCAAACTTGTATAGTTGCTGACTCAGCAACTATACAAGTAGAAGATTAGGAAACTTCTGAGCTCAGCTGGGGAAAGCGAGCATATATTCTAACACTGGTCTGCAACGGCTCGATAACTAGGAATTTTCAAGCACTTTAAAACGGTCGTGGGAAGAGGACTGATCGCGGGCTCTCATCCGGAGAGTTCCTGTCGTCTGCAGTATAGTTATGATACCTCTCTTGAGTACCTTCGTAATGTTATTAGCCGATAACAGTGTTGGTCGTTGTTTCTGTTCAGGAGCTGAGTGGAATCGCAGATGTGAGAATGCTATTATACTTGCCCTTCATAATAGGAGGATGTATAGGGTGAAGTGTGTGAGGTAGGCTAGGAAGACATCTTCATAACGACGAGTGATGATGCTGAGTAGATTCGATATGAGTCCAACCTCAACCTTCCCATACAAGGACAAGAAGACGGGCAAGGTCAGCCACATATCTTTCGTTGATGTAAGCGATAGAGGCCGTGTTGAAGGTCTTAATTCGTCGTGTCGTAGTTTATGCGAAAATGGTATAATTTGGTGGTGATGAATACGGAACAGCCGATGCTGGAGTGCTATGGGGAGAGGAAGAGTGAACAAGTTTTTATGATACCGGAATTCTGTGCATTGACGGGGCTCACTGAGGAAATGCGGAAGGACAGGTGGCTCTATTCGGTGGTACCTTTACGAGGAGATGATATTTCATCAGATTGTTGATGCAAGAAGTACTGCAGTTGTCGAGATGTACGGTAGACGAGCGTATGAATGCATGTGTTGATATTGTACGCAGACTAAGGGGCGATAATGATAGGTGAGCTGAGCTGGTCCTGGGACTATGCTAGGCCTCAGTGTTGATAGTAGGGATAAGGGAAGGAAGGGTGCCGGAACAGTGGACAGAGTAGCACAAGTCCTTGGTGATTGGCGATGCACTGTTTCTGATAAGTGAGCTTCTCGACATGGTGTCAGTTGGTCATGGTTATGGTTAGGCCGATAGAAGTAGCAGCCCGTATGATGGACCCAGTGGAGGTGTCTTTCGGGATGAAGCGTTATACAGTGGAGGATGGCAACTTCCAACGTTGGACCAGGAATGGCGCGCAGTGCCCAGTTAATCTGGTGGGACGATTGGGCGGTGGGAGCGTGAGAGAATTTGGAATGTGTAGGTTAATTGGATTTTGATATTCCCCGAGTCGGATATGGGATTGGTCGATATGTGGCTGAGGAGTATGAAGGAGTTGGCAGCGCAGGTCATCATACCACACCTCTGTCACATCGTATGAACACTGGCTGCAGGGTTTCGCCACGCACATTGCCGAGCCGGAGAGGCTGATGTGTACGAATCAATTGACGGAACTGCGACCACTACTGCTCGATAAAGTTAAAGTGGACACGCAACTGGTTATGTTATTCACGCCAGTGAAGGTAGAGTCATGTTACTACTACTTCAATGATGATGATGATCTTTAGGACTGCAAGAGGGTATATCAGATTTTCAAGCAAGTGTGTACAGTCGAACGGCCATGCATCACTCAAGTGGTGAGGAGTGAGACCATGAGGAAGAAGACTAGTATTGTAGCTATCGTTACTCGGATAATTATGCAGGTGAGACAATCGAATCCTACTACAACTTCATCTTATTAAGACCGATAGATATCAGCAAAGTTTTTGGGCCCCTTGTGGCACATAGATCTCCACACGTCCCTGACACCTATGATGAATGAGCCCTGTATGCTCGTTGGTATTGATACGGCTGTGGCTAAGGAAACGAGGTTGGTGGGGACTAGAGTATGGGGAAGGGACAATTGTGTTGTTGTTAGGCGTGCTGTACTGGGGTTTGTATGCTCGCTGGATTCTGCATCCAGTCAATACTTCAGCAAGGTGAGTGAGTCTTCAGTAGAGTTTCTCCTACAGTGCCTTCCAACGTGCGAATTGACAAAATTAGCGGAACTAGTCGCAATCATAGTCTCGCGAGGCTACTCTTTGACATGTTCATAGCAATGTTTATGTTGTTCATGCGATATAGTTCCGGATCGATTTTTATTCAACTCGTAAAATACCGCACATTTCCTACATTTGCATATCAAATTGATACGCAGTCTATATCAGGCTGTCCCTTTGGATGGGGACCAGTACGACATATCGGCGATGTCGAGTGACAGAGGAGGTGGTCAACGGTACTCAGAACATGGGCATACAAGTGAGCACTCACTAGCTAAATACGGGGCGTGCGGTTCGCTACATAGGGGCTCGACCCGTCTGAAAGAGTTGAAACTGATCTGTTATTCGAGGAGTTCGAAATTCATATCTTAGTATTAGCAATATTAGGGTTAACGCATTTGCTCATAGGTGTATGAGGAATCGTTAACCCTGGGGGGTTACAACGTAGATATCTGTATATTATCACGTCTCACAGCTCGTTCTATCGAATGATACTAAAAAATTCGTCGGGGATTTCATCCTGAAAAATCACGTCCAGTTCCTCAGCCATCTGTGGACTGTCGTTGACCTACTGCGTGATTGTTGTTGTTAATTCAGCACCACCCAGGACTACTGTGAGCGGCACCACCCCGTCTACCTCGTCTATGAAGGAAAGGAGGTCAGCTGGTGTTGCGAGGGCCATCAAGGAGTGCATGAAAGGTGCGACCAGTAGTGAGCTTTAATCAAGAGCAGCAATTGGTCTTGTAACAGAGGCTCTGCTATACTTTGGCGATAGTAATGACGGCATATTGCCGACTCGGGTGGTCATCTATCGGGCATCGGTGCCGATGAACGACATGAGGGAGGTGGGCGCACTGGAAGTGAAAGCGGTAAGGGGAGGGCGTGCCTCCGGATGGATTATGGTTGGGTACTAGGTCCAGGATGCGTTTGCGGAGATGGCAGCAGCTGAGTGGGACGATGATGCTACTATTGCGCGGCCCACTTTGTATTGTCCTCGCTTGACGTAGGTTGGATTATGGTGTATAGGCCCTATGTAGTGTATTAGGTATATTCTGTGCACGCAGAACGTCCAGGCGCGCTTCTTCCTGCCAATGGATACACAGTCGTCGCCACAGACGTCCTCTAGTCAGGTGAGAGAGCTTCTTCATGTTGGTAGTATGACAGCTGATGGGCATGCAGGGATCGGGAGGAGCGACCTCGTCAGGCCACTTTAAGGGTCTACGCAATCCAGTGTCGGGTGAGTCCATCATTATCTCACGTTGAAGCGCCGCTATAGAACCACACCGGAGGGCCCTTTAGTTCGTCTCAATGCTTATATTAGGGCTATGACTTGAGGCTGTTCCTCGTTGATATTCATGTCTTATCTCCCCTGGCCGAATCGTGCATACGGCCGCCGCACTACTAGGGTTGTATGTTCCATGTTATATTTAGCTCACCTTCCTGTTCTACATACGTCTACATATGTGGTGTCTATTATCAGGTACGGTTGTGGACACCTCAATTACTGGTATTGGTGCGGTCACTGGTGGCACGTACAACTTCTATCTCATCAATCAGCACGTGTCACGGGGTAGTGCCTCTCCTACGCACTACACCGTCGCCTATGATGACACTGGGTAAGGAGATGTCGATCGGGGACTGGTCGAACCAGGAAGGGAGTGATGACAGGTACCCAGTAGAGGCCATACAAACATTGACGTATAAGTTGGCATTCCTCTATTATAACTTCCCTGGGGGCATCAGGTTGCCAGCCCCCGCGCAGTATGCTAAGAAGCTAGCGCATCTGATGGGCACGGCAGTCTTCCAAGGTGAGTCGAGCAGTCCATCAGAATCGCATCACGTTGATGCTCTTTACCTCAGCGCCCCATCCGAGGCTGAAGGAGACCCTTTTCTACCTCTAGTGGGACCTGCTGGCTAGGCAGTAGTGACGTCCCCTCATTATTTTATTATGTTATCTTGTTTCCGTTTCACAACGGTTTCCGATCATACATCAGAGCTCTTCTAGTACGTTGTTGTCAATGCCTGGGAGGATGTCGATGCCGATAGCACTGTGATAGACTATGGTGACAGTCAATGATGCATCGACTCCAGCGGCCCAGACCCCGACCAGCCTTCCATCGGGGAATTTGGATGAGCTCAAGAAGCTGGTGATCGCCACATTGGAGAAGAATGGCGCTCTGGGAGATCTACGGGCCCAGCTGAGGTCTTGTGTGTGAGTGCCACCGTTTTTGGCTGCGGAATTAGTTCCATCCCCTTCCCACTCAGATACAAAGCGATCGAGTCGGACGATTATGTGAATCAAAAGAATCCAGGTAGCAGGTAAAAGGCTGTAGGCCTGTACTATGATATCCTCCTTATCTGTCACCTGCTCGTCCACGTTATGGAACTGCTCATGGAACTAAATCATGCTTTCCTCAGGAGCTAAGCTCCTCAGTGAGAACCCCAATGGTGCATTGGTGGCTGAGCTTGTCGCGGAGTTCTTGGAATTCTACCACCTAACGCACACCCTTAGGTAGGTTGGCTATCACGTCTTATGTCATCACAATGTGCCTGGTGTCTGTCCCTTGGCAGGATCTACGTGCCCGAATTGAACCTCCCTCGGTTCCGCCTGTCTCGTCGGGAGTTAGAGCAAGAATGTGGTCTGAGGACTCAGACGGATCCATCGCAAACACTCCTACAGCATCTAGTCGCTGTAGCTTTGAATACGTCTACTTGTGGAAGTACGCTGCCTACACATTGCAATGACTGTATGATACTACAGGTCCGATGATGGAAACGTCATTGCCCGCTGCTGACTCTGACTTGGCCTCGCCTAAGGTGAGTGCATGAGACCCTTGACGGGCCATGATTTTCCGGTCACTTCATCAGCCATACGAGCCCTTCGTCACGAAGTCCCCATCTGTCTCCCCCGACCGTTCGATAGGCCAGGATAAGGTCGTGAAGGGTGGGGTGGGAGAGCATTTCTCGGCGAACTACGCCCCTCGATCGATGCCAAACACCATAGGAGGTCAGATGGCTCACGTGAGTCCCTCATCCATCGATGCTTATAGGAGAACTCCCCTCGAGCCTGCAGGATGCACAACCATCGATCGAGCACCCGCCCGTGCACGTATTTGGGGGGTCCCTCACTGTGATGGGGGAAGGCTCGACACACGCTGACTCCCTGTTGTCTACGGACGGGCAGATCGGCCAGCCGAGGGCTCCTCCCCCGTCCACTACCGATGGGGACGAAGCTAGCGTTGCTAGCTCGGGGAGGGACATGGTCCTTATGGAGATGTTGGCTGACTCGCACTGTTGTTGTTACTTTGATCAGATGTCCCCACTCAGTAGTCTAAGACCGCCGGGGAAGGCAGGTGAGGTCGAGGCATTCCTTATGGCTGCCTCGGCTGCTTCTCTTCCTATCAGGCCTGCCCGTCCCCCACTGGGGTGATGACTTGGGCGTGGATCGAACGATGTCCCCGGGTAGTGGTGGCAGTGGAAGTCCGCCATCTAGGACCGAACAAGGCTTCAAGTCCCATGGGAACAGCTTGCTCGGGGATCTACCACCGCTGAAGTCTCGGCCTGGAATGCGCGGCTCTCCCGTATGGTTGTGCTTCGTTATGGTTCCTCATAGTAGGTCGTATGCTGACTAGGTGAAGACAGATGCGTTCGAGGAGGCCACGAAGGGCCACAGCAGCAGCCCTGATGAGCGGCTCGATGTATCGGATAGAGAGGGAGCGTCGGCGGTTGAGGGTCGGATTGAGCGCAGTCTCGTTTGCTCATTTTGGTGGTCTGCTGCTGCAGAATCCTTGGAGGAGAACGTCCTTCGTTTGGCCCGTCTGACGGACGAAATTCAGTCTTTGATGAGAAAACCAGCGTCGACTCCACCGATACAGAGTGAGACGTTGGAGAATGAGGAACACTCACAAGAGAAAGATTCACCACGTTATGTGGAAGACTGGACTGCTAGCAGTGTAGGGAGGAGTACCACAGCTCATGTTAATGACGGCTCGTAGGGTAGCAGTAGTCGTCGATCCACGGCAGAGGAGGTGGGTTGCTCTTCCTACTCCAATAAGAAATATCCGGGGATTGCCAGCCCTGAATCGGAATCGAGGTAAGGTAGATGACTGAGCTGTAGGGGATCGGAATGGTACTCTGGAAGGGCCTCCTCGTCTATGCCCTCTTTAACGGAGGAGTCGCAAGAGTCCTCAGGCCAGCTGGATGCCTTGTGTGAATACATCGAGGACGTGGTCATCTAGTGCATCATCCTAATTAGCATGCTTCCTATCCGGTGCTTGGGTTGGTGGGACTGTTGGTTCCCAACGACGACAGATCCTCGTTGGAATTGCTCTGTCTTGAATGCCTCGCCTCTCGCCATGGTTAGTGGTAGTAGGACATCTGTGCCTGTTGTTAATATCCCTGCTACACGGTTGCAGTCATAAGTCGAATCGCGAGTCTACCACTGCCAGCCCTCGGTCTAGTGTTGAGACGTAAGGAGCATAGTAGGGAGGTGTATAACGGGTTCGATCTCTCTCAGGTTCACCACTGAAGAGACCGGGGAGCCTATGCGACGTGGTCAGGTGCAGTGGAATGAGGGGCAGAGGAGCACGAATGCGGTCACTATTACTCTCGATCATCGTATGACGGACCGTGGCGGGAGAGGCCGTATAGAATCCTAATGGTTTCAGATAGCAAGTACCAAACCATCCACGGTTTTGGAGGGTCCTTCACCCAGGCAGCAGCGTATCTCTATAAAAATCTCGACAGATCGACTCAAGAGCAGTTCATGAAACTGTAAGGTTGCTCGGGTTGCTTATACTCATTACTACTATCGGTTTTCAGAGTTTTCTCTCCAGAGGGGTTACACTATAGTTTAGGCAGAGTACCCATCAACTCCTGCGACTTCTCTCCTGAAACGTAAGCGAATGAGATTATTAATTCTTGGTTTACTGGTAGCGCAAAATGGGGGTATGCAAAATGTCAGGTATAATTTTGATAACATTTCCGACGATTTCGACCTGACCGAATTCGACCGAGACCTCAAGATGGACGAGGAACTTGGAATGTTTGCCATGATCCACGATGCTCAATCACGAACCAAGGACACTGGTGGTCTTCAACTGCTTGGTATGCGGTGTATTGAGCTCAAGGAAGTAATCGACTTTGTTTTCAGCGAGCCCGTGGTCCCCGCCGTACTGGATGAAGACAGATAATCACGAGATGATAGGCAGCGAAATGCCGTGCTTGAAGGGGGATCAGCGCTACCACAGGGCTTGGGCAGAATACCGCTCTCTATGGGTAGTCTCAAGAACATCTCGACGACGATTTCACAGGGCCACTGGTTTCCGCTTAGTTTCAAGGGTATGCGAAACAAGGTATCAACTTCACCTACCACACTGTTCAGAATGAACCTGCGTGAGTTGGGCATGTTGTGGGCTCATCTGGCTGGATGGCTGCTGTGTTAGGAACTATATCAACGTATGGTGGGAACAGTGTTTCTTCGATGCTCAAGGGGAAGCTGACTTCATTGCTAACCACCTGGGGCCTGTAGGATCTTCCACGGTGCCGCCACGGCATGGCCGATGGTGATTGTAGGTGATGGCGAGAGATGGTCACAACATTAGTCTGCTGTTTTATGACTATAACAAGGGGGGTATGAACGACTGGGCGAATGTGGTGTTGTCCAACCCGAATGCAACTAAGTAAGGTTTGGTGACTCCACGTGATCACATGTGTCACTACGTGCTGGATAGTCTTATGGCGCATTCCGCATGCCACGCTTTATTCAATTGTCTTGAATCAGATACATTTCTGGTATAGCTCTACACTGGTATGATGGTTACTACTTTGATAATCTGCGTACCTTCCAGGAGAAGTACGGGTCTCAGTACTACCAGCTGGCGACCGAAGGATGTGAGCCAACAGGCGCATCATCCCAAGTCTTGATGCCGACTGGTGTTCTTTGTAGGTAGCTGTGATGGGATTCTGGATCAGGAGTACGATACCGAATGGAAGAGGGCGATGAGATATGTAGGGTGCCTGCCGATCCTGACGTATTCAATCACATACGGTCACATTGTAAGAGACATGATATTAGAAACATGTGAGACGCAGTTGCAGCAGTGTTAGTGGCGTGAAGTTAGCTTGACCAAAGGGCGACTGTGGCAGTCGATTTGGCCTGTTGTCATTGTATTCAGGTTGAAGACATTCTGGGGGACCTGAACGCTGGGGTGGTGGGCTGGATGGACTGGTCCATACTTCTTAATATTGTTGAGAACGTGGGTAGTGCTGTCGTGTTACATGGACAGTCATTTGTTGTAGGGCGCTGGCGGACCGAACCATTCAAGGTTGAAAAATTGGTGCTACACCCACATTCACGTCACCAACAGCAGTGATCTACTTGTGAGTTAGCAGTACCAGTCTCAACGACTAAGATGTGTAGTTATTGATCATCGCGTTAGGTCTATCGGTCGTATTACACCTTCTCTCATATATCGCGGTTTGTGGTCCCTGGCTCGCGGCGGATCGGAATAACAATGGGCAGCAGCGGGGATGGTCTGGTGTGTTCGGCTTTCGTCACTCCAGATGAGTCCAATATCGTACTCGTGGTGAGTGTTCTGCCCACTGGGGTTGGCAACTGGGATCTGTCGTCGAATATGCGGCCATAGTCGACCCTTCCACCCTCAGGCGATGAACTATAAAATCAACCAAAAGACGCCGGAAAGGCAACTCGATATCAGCCTGGCAGGCAGCAGCGACTCGTTGTACATTAATATTCCTTCATCGAGCGTCGTAACGGCGATGATTCCCATTTGAGTCTTACTCGGCTCTTCAATGATCGACCCTTTCATTTCCCAAAGTTCATCACTGCCAGCTCTGGATTTACCAGCAATCGTGAGGGCTTGAGTTCAACTCGGAGTTATGTTGTACATGGCGCATGAAACCGACCTATTCTGAGTGAATTACGGATGGAGGAAGTGGTCGGGGATATCGCCTGCCGACTACGTATGTGGGCAATAGTCAACCCCGACACTGCGTCAATCGTCTCTTCCCCTCCTAGTCTGACACTGTATAACGCGGTAGAAACTCCGCTCTCGTCGTATTATTTGACGTGGAGACTACACGTATATTCATCTGTTCGTGGATCATGTGCGGCCGGATCGATCCGTGTGCCTTAAACGACACTGCTTCAGTCCGACGAGACTGAGTCCGCTCATATTTTGCGCTTTTGAGGGAGACAATTAACTGCCTGCCAACATAACTAGTTATGATGGCTTGTGCTGCTCACGATCAACATAATTTCTCTGAATGAAGCTGGCATAGCGTAGAGTGGTGCAAAAACTGATGTGTGGTACTCTACGTTACGTAGTCCGTTAGATTTGGTTAACGGCCATCGATCCTAACTGTTATTGTGATGGTCAATGACACTTTTGTTCTTTTCCCTATTGCCGGTGAGCCCCTCGATTCCAATTGCCGACTCGGCAATGCCGAGCCTTTTCCGCGTGATGACGAGTCGACTTGACGAGTTTTAGTTTGCACTGCAGAGAACAGCGGGAATTATATCGCTGGTGCTACAGGCTCCCCGTAGTACAAGTCGCGATATGTGACGGCACTGTTCATCATCGTCTATCTGACACAATCAGTCGGACCATTGCGTGACGATCGAACTGCGCACACGAACATGATGCCAGATGTGGACGTAGATGATTGTAGTGATCGAAACGTCGATTAGTACTTCAATTAATCGATGTTTAACTAGTAATAATCCGATACCCCAAGCAGCTCAATACAGTACAGAGTTTATTCCCAGCCGGGAGAACATGCTTACGATAGCGACAGATAGGTACCGGAACCGGCGCATGTCTCGACTAACAATGAGTACACAAGTCTAGCTACTATCTCGCTAACGCACTACGGGTATCCGCGGGCTGTACGCATGAGGAGAGCGAGTCCCACGCACTACGCGCACGACGCCTTCAACGTCACTTCTGACGTGGATCATCGTCGTCTTCAGCATTTTAAGGTATGTCAATAGCACTGATTAGCACCACATGTGCCGGCTGTAAAGGCGTGTAAAGGCTGTGAATATACAATTTACTTCCCGAGCTTCTGGAATATGTGCACGATCTCAGCTGTTCAGTGCGATTATGTTTGCCAACTTTTCTGCCCTCATCTCGATTGAATGCGATGGTGGCTGATCGGAACAGTGCCCTTGAATACGTCATCATCGTAGACCGTATTTCCAATCTAGCTCCAGGGGTTGTACTATCTCCCTTTACCGCTATATGCAGAGTGTTCGTCATGGGTTCCACAGATCAACAACTCAGTTTTGATTCTCCAGCACTCATCGTTAACCTTACGAAGGCCTCTGGATTCTCACGGGACCAAACATGAGCAACACTCACTCTGCACTCAATACACAGCCAACTTTCAGGCTAGTGGTGGCGATCAGCTCTATTATTTCAATTATGTCAGAACTTAATCTTTGGTCATCTTCTCCCCCTTCTCTTGGGGTGTCTTAGATCTATCAATCTTCAGTATCATTGATTAACGTTCGAGTACATGATGCGCATCCGTTTTGGTCCTCTTGAACGGGTCTGTGTCGGTGTACTCTTTGAGGTTTACTAATGTCGCCGGAATATTTTTGCGCTTGATGATACGTTTATTATGACTTCGAATACAGCGACGTACCGCGTTAATCAATTCGCATTACTCGCAAAATGGATATACTGTTACAGTGTCTTCGTTCACTGGCTGATCGTTCCTAATGCATGGCTGATTTTACACGAAAGTTCCACCTAGAACAGCGACTTAGAATCAGCGTGCGCCCACACAACGATCTACTGACGATTGTCCTTATACCAAACCAACACTTCCACCTTAAGAAAGTCTCTGACGGCTCAGCATTCTTTGCTCGATGTAAAACTTGAGTCGAGCTTCAGCCTCGTCGATCTGATTCAACGGCGTGCGAATCTTGTGAATCTTCCGCCTTCGAGCAATTGTCGATCTCAGCTTGGTAGAAGCCATCCTCATAGCAGCTCGCATGTTCCCTCGGATGGTGGACTTCTCATTCAATGTTCGACTCATGAGTGTCGTAGTCATACGATGTCCAAGGGATCGCTTGAGAGAACGCTCTACCCACGATGTCACCGACTTGGTCGCATCCCCAGCCCGACAAGAGGCACCGGAAGACTCAGGACGGCAAGAAAAGTTCAACCAGCGACCGTTGGGACTGACGATGAAGCCTGCCCATTGAACGTCGCCACCGCTACCAGTCGAGGCCGTCTTATGTGCAGTAGACCAACTGAAAATCGACAACGACTCAATGAGAAAACACGTGAGAACTCCGCAGCAACAGCGAGGAATCGGTTGGATTTCTCTTACGTGCATTTCACAACTTCTAGTGATTTCGACACCTGCTCTTCCATACCAACCAGCAAGCCGTCATCCACTAGCCTTGCGGTGAACAGCGGGGCGTCTGCGAGAGGGTCCGTTGTCCCGAGGGCCAACGAGCAAAGAACTGGCGAGAGAGTTCCTCCTTGTATCAGCCCCTTCATATCGAAAGTGTACCGTCCGTGTGGTAGAACTAGTTCAACGTTATTCAAGATTCTCTTCACGCGTTCCATAGTCGCGGATTTAAGTGCCACCTTGGTGAGAGTGTTTGGTAGGAGTATAGAGACTCTGAGAAGCTGGTTGATTGGGAGACCGACTTCCTGTGTCACGGCATGCCCTCTGTAAAACTTGAGGACTTTGAGTGATTCGACTGGCCTCTCTAAACGACGGAGAGCTGCCACCACATCCTCGTGCTTGATGTTCTCATAACAGTTCTTGAGATCGTAGATGCCGACTTTAAGGTCCTCGTTGGGGAATTTGCGGACGAACTCTTCGAGCTCTCCTGTACGCTGATCACGATCGAGCACCGAGCGACCAAGGAGGCCAGAGAATTTAATTGGTCGTATGAGTTCACGATGACAGACTCGACCGGACGACTGATAGCACTTCGGCGGTTGCGCTATCGGCCGCATACCGCCTTTGGTCTTCGGAATCCAGCGGACCCGGCATGAGTTCGCATTCCGATATCTCTTTCGAATGCTCCGCCTCACAGGAGGAGCTTCTGCTGTCCTATCCTTCACCGACATCAAGGCCAGGCCATAACCACTGAAAGCCGCGGTCTGTACGGCAAGACCCTCGGTCAGCGATTCTGAGCCACTACTCGACCCATCAGACATCGAGCTTGCAGGTGACTTCAGCCATTGGGAGACTTTCTCCGGTGATGATGTAACCCGATGCTCATCTCCAACTCGTTGGAGACCAACATGAGCGACATACCCTCTGGCCGCTCTGGCACATAGCGCACTCCAGTCCGGCTTGTAAAAGTAGTGCAGTCTACCCGTAACTCTCTTGTCCTGGACTTCCGTCACATAGAAACACATACGTGTGATGGGCAGGAGAACATCATCAAAGATGAACCAGACCACTTCGGCCAAATACAGTTGGGCTGTCTTCTGGGAGACACTCCTGAATGCTCTTGTTCGCATACCAGAAGTAAGACTTCGCAGCCCAATGGTCTCACCTGCTCGAAGGGAATAACACTTCCTCACATTTCGGAGTACAATCTTGCGGTTCTTGCCGCAACCAAGAAGCCCCTCAGGCATCATCTCCGCTAGAATCTGTACAGCCACACGACAAGCTTCGTGGGGCTCCACTTGGTATTCCTCGATGGGCTTCAGCTGCTGGAAGACGTAGGCATCCCTCAGTCCCTTCAAACGCCCATCGCTCTGCCAGTGGCCCAGTAGCTCTAATGCACGGTTCCTCAACCCACTGCTCAAGGTTGACAGAAACTGCGTCAAGGCACCGAGAGGAAGGTCGGTGAAATCTTCCCTGTTTGTGAGCTGCTGTGGGAAGATCTTCAAAGGGTCGCGCTCTCCTAAGCGTGAAGTATACCCTTGGGCTCCTGACGAGTCCAAGTTCCCTCGATTCAATCGCAGACGCTTAGCCGGAGGCATCTTATTGCCCCGCTGGAAGACTTCTGAACTGTACAGCACAGCACTCCATTGGAGAGTCCTATCTGGCTTGGGAGCGTTGAACTCATTTGGTGGAGGCGGAGAGGCCGTACGCTTGACTGGAGGCGGTAGGGTCTTAAGATTACCAAAGATAGCTACTAGGTTTGAGGATTCTGGATCAGACTGTACGAGTATAAAGCAAGCATTAGCACCGCCGATGAAGTCGAAGGCGAGGTCGCTACCAAAAGCCTGGGTCATAAACCGACACGTGAGCATCGCAGTGCCCCGCCACGCCTCCCTGGTCGGAGTCACACCAACTTGAGTGAGGCGGTTGAATAGTCCACCGGCATCATGAGGGACTCCTGACGCTTCCATCAGAGTCTCCCAGTCGACTGTTATCGGTCGTCGTGGGAAGAGAATGATTTGTCCTAGGTAAACGACACACGTAACCAAGAATATCAAGTGAGACAACACTCACCAAGGACAGTAAGAAGATGCTTATTGTTAGGCAATGGCTTCATGGAGATCGCACAGAGTCTGGATAAAAGAGCTGCTGCAGTGAGCGGCTGTTCTGTAGTGGAAGTAGACATGAGTCTACATGCTTCGTTGAGTTGATTATACGTCACCATATCTTGAAAGGGAGGACTCAAAACGAAGGAGGAGTACGAGATTCCACACATCCTGGACAACGTGAGCTCTCGAGGGGGAACGTCTAAATGAAGGTCAGCCGGGATTTTGCAATCATCTTACGGCCCTACAACACGAGTCTTCTACAGTGCCGCGCTGTCCCCTTAATTGACTCCCAACAAGGCTCACATGTGAAGGCTTTACTCCTAGACCTTGTACACTAACCGGATTGGCTAGCCTCAACAGAACTAGAGTTTTTATAATAACCATTAAATAGATTAATACAGACATGGATATATAAATATAATATAATACGAGAAAAAGTACAGTCCACACGATAGACGCATGCGAATGAGATCGGAAATGTTGAAATTGGGTTTGTTGAAGTACTCACCGGCCGAGGGCATCGGTAATGAAGGACCCGAAAATACTAAAATCGGAGGAAAATGTCGGGATCACTTGAGCTGAAATGGACTCTTTCAAATGGTCGTCCTGAGTGGATAGGCAATAACCTGGCTATAATAGTCACCGATACTTTGTTCGAACCTATGCAAGTTCTATCAAATACACAAATGGCAATTGTGAACTTGATAACCGTACTGAGATAGGAGTACCCTGATGATGATACCAACTCAGTTATCAGCAATACAGCAATGACTAATACGTAACGTAGCAGGGGCTAGAGAGATAATTCATCTGTACATAGTGACAAGTATTAACGCAGCCATGTCTCATCATACTTCTCATCCAGCGCAAATCTGGTGAAGCAGACTCTCATCAGGAATAAGGAGAGACTCCCCCGGCAAGGCAGAAGAGGCTCAATCACCACAATCACGCTCAAATTCATTCCGACTGCACACTGGTAACTCGAGACCGTTGGTGTTGAGATCAATGCACTTAAAATATTCGTCTGCCGATTAATTCTAGTCTTGTAGTGCATCAGCGGCTCGTCGCTTCTTTCCTCTAGCATTCTGACCAGCAGGAGAACTCGAGGTGGATGAGCTGCCGTTATTCTTCAGCTCAGTCCTAGATACTGCTGAAGTCCCATCAACGAATCGAGTTCCTGAACAATGGCGACGCTACCGTACGTTGAGAAAGTATTCGGAGTACGGAAGAGGACATTGGCGTTATTAAACATGCCGTCCTTGAGGCTGACTATGATGAACTGAGCTTGGGGAAAGTACTCCTTGATCATTCGACCAATGTTCGTCGTATGGCTAACATCGAGGGCTGCGTCTACTTCGTCAAGAATATACCTGCCGAGATCTTCCACAATAACAAAAACAAATTACTTCTACATTGGAGCTGGATTGAACTTGAGCAGAGCAAGCACCAACGACAAAGCCAATAGTGACTTCTGACCACCACTCAGCTCAGTTAGTGATTCCTTCCACACTGAGCCGAGTTGGACCTACGAAGACCTGCGATACATGCGAGCCCTCTAGTCCGCTACTTTCAATTCGAGGCCTTCCAACTGAGTCATTCCCGCTGGTGGAGAAAGCTTAGCATTAACGTTGGGCAAGAGAGAGCGGAAGATGCCACCAAACCATTTGTTCACCTAGACTGATGATGATACTGGCCGCTGTCGTCAAGGGGGAATGCCGACTCACCTGCTGCACTGTACGAGTCAATTCCTCACTCTTCCGATCATCCAGACTATCTCGGAAACGCTGACAAAAACACCGTCCTGAACAAGTCCGCGGAGTATGCTGTTATCAGTCACCTCAATCTCGCGCTTTTCAGCCAGAGTCGTCTCCTTATCTGCTATAAGCTTCTGTGCAGCAACTTTAGATTGCTCATATTGCATGCCTGAGGACAGCTCAGCCCAGGATACTGATCATTGACGGCTCAACTCACCTGCTTTCTTGTTGAGGTCTCGGCCGGCCTCCTTCTGGTCCTTCTCGTACTTCGCTAATCTGATACAAAAATGGGGAAAACTCTCAAGGGTGACTAACCCTACTGTTTTTGACTCTGCCGCAAGTCCAGCTCGGATGCGTCGAAATCCCATTCTGAACCATCGACTCCAAATCCCGCTTTCTCACGACTAATCCATGGCCGATCGCTCTCCAGCTTATCAAGCTGAGAACCGAGAGGTACAAACAAGCATATACCTTTGATAGTCATGACTCACTCGATCGCCCGTCGCGTTGAGTACAGCTTGCAGTTCTGACAAGCTCTTCGTCTGCCTCTTCACCTACAGTACAACCCATGAAGCGACGCAGGGTCAAGTGAATGTCACACAAGACAAACAGCCATCAGCAATACAATGAATGGAAACCTACTTCCGATTCGGCAGCTGCTTTAGACTCCTTCAACTCCACCAACTTGGCCTCTAATGCGTCAATATCATCTTGCACTGTCTGCAGCAAATCAACGTCGATATCGCACGGAAGGAGCTTAGACATACTTGTCGACTTTGGTTCATGCCCGCCAACTTGTCCTCTATTGCTTGGTGTTTCTCCTTACTACGTTCATGAGCCGCCTAAGACATATAGTGTATCTCATCTACAACAGTGCTCAACGAGCTCACCTGTAGACCTTCCAGCTCGCCCCGCAACTCTTCCAAGGCCTGGCCCGAGATGCTAGCCTCTAGCGCTTCTACATCCTAACATATGTTACATCAGCAATCCCAACAGTTCAACGAATCGGCCAGTGGAAAACTCAGCAAATCAAGAAACTCGTTGAGAGAAGGGCACAGAAACGTCTTCCATGGTAGCTACGCCTCAGTAGAGGCACCGAGCATCATCGAGTGGCTGACCTCTTGGATTTCAGCTTCGGAAAAGTCTCATGTCAAATGCGTTTCAGAAAGGGTGGAATATTAACGTTGATGGCTACCCGCTCAATGGACTCCTTCTCCATCTCCATATCGCCAACCTTGGCAGCTTGCGCCTCCTGTTGCCCTCGAAGGCTGCTCTCCTCAGCTTTCACTCGCTCTATTTCCTCCTTCAATTTCTGACACCAGACAATCTACGATCTACCGATGGAAACACGACTGCCTCATGCAAAACCATGTCACATACGACCAACTCGAGGGAGCAAGGGAGCGGACAAACCGGGGAACAATTTCACAGCGATGACTGTCAATACGTCTGAATACTTACCCTTATTTGTTCTTCTTGATTTCCTCCAAGGCTAGCTACCTCCTCTTGCAGGCGGCCCACCTCAGCTGCCAACCGGTCTTTCTCCACCTACCACACCAATCTTAACTAGCTCATATAGTGCGAGTCACATTAGAAATCGGAAATCGGTGTTGGAATATTTTTTCGCTTTTCAGCTAAGCTTGAGTGCTTTCCCACTGATTATAGTATTCGAGTAGAAATGTACAAAAACCCATAAGAATTTCCCGAAATTTCCTGAGAATGTTCGTATTGTCACCAACACATGTAGTTGACCATGTGCATATTTCCCCAAACTGTCGGCAATTCCCCTAATCGCAACAACCGATTCATCCCTCAAGAATTTATGCAGTTCTGATCGCTATCATCCCTACCTCCAACTCTTCTATAGATTTCTCATGCTCCTCAATCTGAACACTGAGCTCCTCTATCTCTTGATGCAACGTATGGTAAGGATGACCTGATGCGGCTCACGCGGCACAAAGTAGAAAGATACACTTACTTGTGATTCTGCAGCTAACACTGCCCAACTGAGAATCCAAATCTCGCTGCTCTCGGTCAATGTTCTCCCATGCCTACTACGAAACCACTACGAGGATTCCGAGGAGCCGGTCAGCGACCACTCACCCCCTTAGACTTCTGATGCCTGCTAATCTCCACATTTAGCTGCTCTATATCGCCATTCAGCTGCCTCTCCTCCCTGCACCGAGCAAAGTGCTCCTAAGAAATAAACCTATCATTAACCGTTGATCACAGGGCATGAACTCACACAGAGTGTTCTCAATACGCTGTAGTCGTTGCCATTAGAGCTGCTTCCTCCTGTAAGACTGCCAGAGGGGTCGTAAGAATCTCCATCCTTAGTCACTGACTTGACCTTCACCTAACAGATCACTTTCCTCCTCTCGCACGAGGAGATCAAAACTTGGGCGACACAAAATGCCTATATCGTCAGCTTCATGGGAATTGGCTTGACAACAAGTCACATATCCGCGGTTCTCTCATCATCCTGTTCACGCACCAACCAACCTGTGGGTGGAAGGTGACAGCTTTCCCAGTGTCCGACGTATCGCATAAGAAAGTAGCCCCAAAAAGGTACCTGTCACAGTGTCCCACTAGATGGTGACCATGATACTTACTCTACGACTTTGGTGTAGCACTCCGGACAGTCTACTGCATCAAGAGCCGGCACACATTCACCATTCACACTAGCTGCTGCTCGTTCTGAGGAAGTTCATCACGTTGTCTCATACTACTACTGACTTACTCGCTCCAGAAATCTGTTGGGGCGTTGGAATTCTAGTCTGGATTTTCGACAGCGGTACGAAATTCTGTCGTCTTCTCATTTGCTAAGGAGGAGCACACAGTAGCCCAGCATTCAAAAATCTATCGCGACTCACCCTGCTGCTTGGATCTGACATTAATATCTTAGCCGTTTGAGGATCGTCAACACAGATGTGATAGAGCTTCGACCCTACGACGACAAGTCCCTACACCCATATAGGGAATAGGCTCAGCTTTGCTCACCCGCTGCCACTTCCAAGGCCCTCGCATATTCCGCATACTCCTGCTTAACATCAAATAGCTTGGCACACACACCCTTCACTCTAGACCTACCCAATACAGTAACCGAACAAGGCGCACAGAGAGCCCTCACCTGTCAAACCCTCCTGGCGAGTCATACTGGAATTCTACCCTATTGCGGACCTCCGAATAAAGCCTCTGCTTATCTTCAATGAGCCGCTCCAACCGTGCTTCCAAACGCCCAAGTTCGTTACGTAGATCTCGAAATCTGTAAGGAGAACATTCCTAACCAAAAAGAGCAATCACATTTGCCCACCTATCTCTGTCATATCCCGTGGCAGCTTTCTTCTCATTGAGCTCATCAATCCTCTTCTCAAGTGCCGCCTTCTCCTTCATCATCCTCGTCCAGTCCTTCTTCTCCCCCGACCCTTTGATCTCATCCCTCCTCCTGCGTTTCGTCACCAACTAAAAGGAGACGACGTCGATTATCAGAGTTCACCGAGCTCATTGAGCCCATCCCACATCTTCCTTATGGGTTTTCAGGTCCTCAATAGCGCGTTCATAATCATACTTGGCTTGGATCAGCTGCTCATTGATCGACTGTTCGCCATTGCCAGCTCCTGAGAAGTTCTCTACACATACCAAGACTACCCTCTCAACAAACTACAATGCCAAAGCATACCCAAGCGAATCAATCTAGTCTAACAGTTCGGTCATAACAGTGTCACCATAACGTCGTAGAGCTGTGCTGATGCTACTCTCACCACAACCACTGTGAGCTCTCTCCCTATTAAAAGCCCTATTTACTCCCGTTATGCTAACTATCACAGAAAAGTACATCTACGAACCCAATGAGGAGGCGAATACCCATCGAGATCAAAAACAAAAAGAAGCCATCATTTCTCACCAACATCACCAATCCCATTCGATATTCCATTCAGCCTCTCATGGCACCTCTCAAGAGTCGCTTCACAGTTCTCCAACCTGACCAATGACTCACCCCACTGCCTACCCAGCCTAACCATCTGAGTTACTCTTTCATCATTTTCTGTTGTTTCACTTCCTCCCTTTCATAACACTTCTGCGCTTCCTCCAACTCTTTACGTTTCCCAACCAGCTGCTTCTCTACGTCCTTCAGTCGCTCTTCCTCAGACTTCAAATCCTTCTCTTTGTTCTCGACCTGCCACCGCATGTCACCTGGGCTTCCGACCATGGACACCAATACTCACCATAACCTGAGCTCTCACTACACCACGATTCGCCTCCTTTGCCTGAATCAACAACAACATCAACGACCCCAACCGAATCAGCCTCCGACCTGCTCATTGATCCGCGCGAATTCTCCCTCCTGTTGCTGGTCAATCCTTGCCTTCTTTTTCTTGCACTCCTCAATCTCCTCCTGCGTCTCCTCACTAACCCACACAGACACCTCCAAAGCCACCAATAGCAGTCTTCAGCTCACATGTCGTTGTCGCGCTCAAGGACTTCCTCCTGCTTTCCACGTAATGCCACTTGCATCTCTCCTATCCTTTCCTCGTAGTCTCCTGTAAAGCCACTGAGCCCTCCACGTGCGCATTAGCGACCCTTACTCTTCTGGCTAGTCATCTCATAGAACTCCCAAGCTATCACAAATCTCCCAAGTCGACCGATCTCGGCGCTCGCCTTAGCCCATCGATCATAGTTCTCGCTGCCAACACTATACTAATCATCGTCACAGACATCCTCCTACCTCTCCTTTTGCAACTGCGCCAACCTCGGTTCGAACTCCTCTCGTAGTGTTCGCTCTATCTCCGCTGCCTAACACAGTTCGACAGTAAAATCCAACTATTGAGACAAGCTCTGTTGACAAGCAAAATCGTAGCTACAACAACAAGCGGATTCTTTCACAACATTGGTAGCCCCCTGTCCCACCCTAGCCTCCTTATTGGCAATCTTCTTCTCAGCCTGAGCCCTCTTAAGATCATACAGCTTCGTCCCAGCAGCCTCCTCCATAAGAGCTAACCCCATACACTGACCAACCCCTCGAGAGGCTCTCCGGCTCACCTAGTATCTCATCGGGCTTCATATTCACTACTTTGTTGATCCTACCCTGCATGATGAGGAAGTGAGGATTATTCACATTCAATTTCACCGAGTGAAATAGTGTCACCACAGCGTCACGCTGAACATTCCGACCTAAGTTGAATTCTGCCACAATAAACCTTGGCATATAAAGAAGGTAATAATAAACGCGTTGATGATGAATTCATTTAGTGCTGAGATTTCCTCACCAGCAGCTCACTAGATCTTCAAAAGCTACATAATGGAAATTTAAACAGGACTAGAATTTTCCGCACCTGCGCCCTTGCTACTCACCGTTTATTATATAACGATTTCGCCCTCCTATAACAACCTGGCGAGCTACAACAATCTTCTCGCAGTCCTCATACTTCAACGGGCACTGCTTTTTATCACTGAGAAACCAGCAAAATACTATACTCAACAGAATGAACACCTCAAAGGTAATACCACAATTTCAACAATTTCTATCTGCTTCCATACCCACCTATTATCAAAGGTAATCTCAACCGTGGCTTTAGTGATCCCAGCCTGGCCCTGCTTATACACCAGCTCACTTAGATTAGTCGCTCGCACCTGCGTCGTTCATCCGAACAACAGCATGACAATGCCTCCATCTACCTGTTTCAAGTTAGTTATTCCCATCACAAAACATATCGAGTCCAGTATGTTTGACTTGCCCGTACCGTTAAGACCCGTGATTGCGTTGAACTGCGGATCAAATGGCCCCACCACTGTGTGTGCCGAGTAACTGAGGGGAGCTTTCCCCGAGGCATACAGTAGTCGTTACAGACCTCTTGAAGCCGTCTATTACCACTTGGATGATGTGCATGACAGGTGAATACCCTCTACAAGAGGGACAAGGAAAGACTCTACTACCAATGAACAGATACCACATAGCGGGGGGGGCTAATTCTTTTTCAACTTTCACAGAGCCTCAAGTCCATCGTAGATCTATTACGTATAATACTACTATAGTATAAGTAGATTGTAGAGACAATTAGGTTAGAGCGATAGTACTAGTAGCAATATCACTATAACGCATATAGTGCAGTAGAGTTTCACCCGTCTTACGCGAGGTAGCGTGAAACTCGGTGAAAAACCCGATATTCGTGGTATGTAGTAGTCGTGCAATATGTTTTTCACTAGTGTTCTTTAGTGAAACTCCAATTTAACACCATCGGTGAGACCTTGACATACCATAACAGTTCCGCATCCTACGAATAAGAATCTCGCTCGCCCCGTCATCCCTTCATTGATTAACTCTTCTATTCAAAACAGAGTGGAGGAAACTGCAGCTAGAGACAATCAGCAGTAGACGATGGAGAACATGCGACAGACTATATTGACATGGATGTAGGAGGACCACCCTTTGTAGTCCACCTGTTACCTGTGCGACTCATTCATAGCAGTCCTCCCTCCTCGCGATGCTAGTAACACCACAGTGAGCTAATCCTTACTGAGAACTCCTTAACAAAGTCTTCCCAATGAAAAGCACTGCAAAACACGTCATCAATTTCTACGCTATCATGCCCACTAAGAAAACAGAGTTATATATTCTGAATCTGCACGAAATTCTCTACTATAGTCATTTCGGTTTTCTCTGGCCGTTTTGGACACTTCATCACAAAATTCCATCGCGTTATTCAAAATAACACAGAATCAACAGTAGACTCACTTACTAATCAGTTCCCTAATATTTATACCCTTTCCTCTTCTCCTGCTCATAGGCATCCCTCTGCGGTGGCTTGACGTAGTCAGCAAGGCCATTTGCAGTGATTGAAAATGCACACTCCGATTCTGGTAGACACGGCGAGTCGTATATCTTCAGAATCTAAGACAACCAACCATCGAATGGAACCAAGCGACTGTGACTCCTCGCGGAGTCCCTATGATGGCCCTCAGCGTTTACTATTTTCCTTACACGTTTCTCAGAGGCTTGTCCCTTCCGAAGCTGCAGCCTAGTCTGGCTGCTATGTGCCAGTATATTCCCCCCTATAGGCTTAGTCGCATTAGCCGGGTTCGTAAACATCGCTGGGCCTACCAGAGACTAACTATAATGACCATTCCCTGTTGGTACTACCAGGATCGACATTGGCCACGACTTGATTAGTTAGTACCACAGCTACTCCGTACCTTCACACGAACATCCTCATGCTCACTGCGGCTATTGAAGTCACAATAGGTTAGTCAATACTATCACTACTAATACCATTTCGGATCTCAATGCTCAGCAGTCTTG
>NW_003206626.1:106608-111062 GCF_000006405.1 Perkinsus marinus ATCC 50983
CAGTTCATGAAACTGTAAGGTTGCTCGGGTTGCTTATACTCATTACTACTATCGGTTTTCAGAGTTTTCTCTCCAGAGGGGTTACACTATAGTTTAGGCAGAGTACCCATCAACTCCTGCGACTTCTCTCCTGAAACGTAAGCGAATGGGATTGTTAATTCTTGGTTTACTGGTAGCGCAAAATGGGGGTATGCAAAATCTCAGGTACAATTTTGATAACATTTCCGACGATTTTGACCTGACCGAATTCGACCGAGACCTGAAGATGGACGAGGAACTTGGAATGTTTGCTATGATCCACGATGCTCAATCGCGAACCAAGGACGCTAGTGGTCTTCAACTGCTCGGTATGCAATGTGTTGAGCTCAAGGAAGTAATCGACTTTCTTTTCAGCGAGCCCGTGGTCCCCGCCGTACTGGATGAAGACAGACAATCACGAGATGATAGGCAGCGAAATGCCGTGCTTGAAGGGGGATCAGCGCTACCACAGAGCTTGGGCAGAATACCGCTCTCTATGGGTAGTCTCAAGAACATCTCGACGACGATTTCACAGGGCCACTGGTTTCCACTTAGTTTCAAGGGTATGCGAAGCAAGGCATCAACTTCACCTACCACACTGTTCAGAATGAACCTGCGTGAGTTGAGCATGTTGTGGGCTCATCTGGCTGGATGGCTGCTGTGTTAGGAACTATATCAACGTATGGTGGGAACAGTGTTTCTTCGATGCTCAAGGGGAAGCCGACTTCATTGCTAACCACCTGGGGCCTGTAGGATCTCCCACGGTGCCGCCGCGGCATGGCCGATGGTGATTGTAGGTGATGGAGAGAGATGGTCACAACATTAGTCTGCTATTTTATGACTATAACAAGGGTGGTATGAACAACTGGGCGAATGTGGTATTGTCCAACCCTAATGCAGCTAAGTAAGGTTTGGTGACTCCAGGTGATCACATGTGTCACTAGGTGGTGGATATTCCTATGGCGCATTCTGCATGCCACGCTTTATTCAATTGTCAAGAATCAGATACATTTCTGGTATAGCTCTACACTGGTATGATGGTTACTTCTTCGATAATGTGCGTACCTTCCAGGAGAAGTACGGGTCTCAGTACTACCAGCTGGCGACCGAAGGATGTGAGCAACAGGCGCATCATCCCAAGTCTTGAGGCCAGTTGGTGTTTCCTGTAGGCAGCTGTGATGGGATTCTGGATCAGGAGTACGATACCGAATGGAAGAGGGCGATGAGATATGTAGGGTGCCCACCGAGCCTAACGTATTCAAACACATACGGTCACATAGTATGAGACATGATATTAGAAACATGTGAGACGCAGTTGCAGCAGTGTTAATGGCGTGAAGTTAGCTTGACCAAAGGGCGACTGTGGCCGTTGATTTGGTCTGTTGACCTTGTATTCAGGTTGAAGACATTCTGGGGGATCTGAACGCTGGAGTGGTGGGCTGGATGGACTGGTCCATACTTCTCAATATTGTTGAGAACGTGGGTAGTTCTGCCGTGTTACATGGACAGTCATTTGGTGTAGGGCGCTGGCGGACCGAACCACTCGAGGTTGAAAAATTGGTGCTACACCCACATTCACGTCACCAACAACAGTGATCTACTTGTGAGTTAGCAGTACCAGTCTCAACGACTAGGTTATTGATCATCGCGTTAGGTTTATCGGTCGTATTACACCTTCTCTCATATATCGCGGTTTGTGGTCCCTGGCTCGCGGCGGATCGGAATAACTATGGACAGCAGCGGGGATGGTCTGGTGTGTTCGGCTTTCGTCACTCCAGATGAGTCCAATATCATACTCGTGGTGAGTGTTCTGTCCACTGGGGTTGGCAACTGGGATCTGTCGTCGAATATGCGGCCATAGTTAACCCGTCCCTTCCACCCTCAGGCGATGAACTATAAAATCAACCAAGAGACGCCAGAAAGGCAACTCGATATCAGCCTGGCAGGCAGCAGCGACTCGTTGTACATTAATATTCCTTCATCGAGCGTCGTAACGGCGATGATTCCCATTTGAGTCTTACTCGGCTCTGCAATGATCTACCCTTTCATTTTCGAAAGTTCATCACTGCCAGCTCTGGATTTACCAGCAATTTTGAGGGCTTGAGTTCAACTCGGAGTTATGTTGTACATGGCGCATGAAACCGACCTATTCAGAGTGAATTACGGATGGGGTAAGTGGTCGGGGATATCGCCTGCCGACTACGTATGTGGGCAATAGCCAACCCCGACACTGCGTCAATCGTCTCTTCCCCTCCTAGTCAGACGCTGTATAACGCGATAAGAACTCCGCTCTGGTCGTATTATTTGTCGTGGAGACTACACGTATATACATCTGTTCGTGGATTATGTGCGGCCGGATCGTTCCGTGTGCCTTAAACGACCCAGCTTCAGTCCGACGAGACTCAATCCACTCTCATTTTGCGCTTTTGAGGGAGATAATCAACTGCCTCCCAACATAACTAGTCATGTTGTCTTGTGCTGCCCACGGTCAACATAATTGTTACCCTGAATGAATCTGGCATAGCGTAGAGTGGTGCAAATACTGGTGTTCTACGTGCTCGCCTGCCAAGCTACATATCCCGAGCGGTACAGTTCGGATGGTTCGTTGGATTTGGTGAACGGCTATCGATCCTAGCTGCTATTGTGGTCATCAACGACACTTTGGTTCTTTTCCCTATTGGTTGCTGGCGAGCCCCTCGATTCCAATTTCCGACTCGGCCTTTACCGCGTGGTGGTTTCTGATTGGACCCATCTTCGACGTGCAATCCTCAGTTGTGTGAGGATAGCTGTCGAACGGGCACTAACGGGGTCGGCAGGATGTCACGAGTCGACTTGACGAGTTTTTGTTTGCACTGGAGAGAACAGCGGGAATTGTATCGCTGGTGCTACAGGCTCTCCGTAGTACAAGTCGTGATATGTGACGGCACTGTTCATCATCGTCTATCTCACACAATCAGTCGGACCATTGCGTGACGATCGAACTGCGCACACGAACATGATGCCAGATGTGGACGTAGATGATTGTAGTGATCGAAACGTCGATTAGTACTTCAATTAATCGATGTTCAACTAGTAATAATCTGATACCCCAAACAGCTCAATACAGTACAGAGTTCATTCCGGGAGAACATGCTTACGATAGCGACAGATAGGTAGCGGAACCGGCGCATGTATCGACTAACAATGCGTACACAAGTCTAACTACTGTCTCTCTAACGCACTACGCATATTCGCGGGCTGTACGCATGAGGAGAGCGAGTCCCACACACTACACCTACGAAGCCTTCAACGTCCCTTCTGAAGTGGATCATTGTCGTCTTCAGTGTGTTAAGGTACATCATAGTAATATGTCGCCGGAATAATTTTGCGCTCGATGATCCGCTTGTATTGCTTGCTATGTACCACTTGCGCGCTGATGTACCGCGTTAATTAATTCGCATTACTCGCAAAACGGATCTACTGTTACAGTATCACTGCTCACTGGCCGATCGTTCCTAATGCATGGCTGATTTTACACGATAGTTCCACCTAGAACAGCGACTTAGAATCAGCGTGCGCCCACACAATGATCTACTCACGATTGTCTTTATACCAAACCAACACTTCCACCTCAAGAAAGTCTTTGACGGCTCAGCATTCTTTGCTCGATGTAAAACTTGAGTCGAGCTTCGGCCTCGTCAATCTGATTCAACGGCGTGCGAATCTTGTGAATCTTCCGCCTTCGAGCAATTGTCGATCTCAGCTTGGTAGAAGCCATCCTCATAGCAGCTCGCATGTTCCCTCGGATGGTGGACTTCTCATTCAATGTTCGACTCATGAGTGTCGTAGTCATACGATGTCCAAGGGATCGCTTGAGAGAACGCTCTACCCACGATGTCACCGACTTGGTCGCATCCCCAGCCCGACAAGATGCACCGGAAGACTCAGGACGGCAAGAAAAGTTCAACCAGCGACCGTTGGGACTGACGATGAAGCCTGCCCATTGAACGTCGCCACCGCTACCAGTCGAGGCCGTCTTATGTGCAGTAGACCAACTGAAAATCGACAACGACTCAATGAGAAAACACGTGAGAACTCTGCAGCAACAGCGAGGAATCGGTTGGATTTCTCTTACGTGCATTTCACAACTTCTAATGATTTCGACACCTGCTCTTCCATACCAACCAGCAAGCCGTCATCCACTAGCCTTGCGGTGAACAGCGGGGCGTCTGCGAGAGGGTCCGTTGTCCCGAGGGCCAACGAGCAAAGAACTGGCGAGAGAGTTCCTCCTTGTATCAGCCCCTTCATATCGAAAGTGTACCGTCCGTGTGGTAGAACTAGTTCAACGTTATTCAGATTCTCTTCACGCGTTCCATAGTCGCGGATTTAAGTGCCACCTTGGTGAGAGTGTTTGGTAGGAGTATAGAGACTCTGAGAAGCTGGTTGATTGGGAGACC
>NW_003206626.1:111162-116934 GCF_000006405.1 Perkinsus marinus ATCC 50983
GCGGAGAGGCCGTACGCTTGACTGGAGGCGGCAGGGTCTTAAGATTACCAAAGATAGCTACTAGGTTTGAGGATTCTGGATCAGACTGTACGAGTACAAAGCAAGCATTAGCACCGCCGATGAAGTCGAAGGCGAGGTCGCTACCAAAAGCCTGGGTCATAAACCGACACGTGAGCATCGCAATGCCCCGCCACGCCTCCCTGGTCGGAGTCACACCAACTTGAGTGAGGCGGTTGAATAGTCCACCGGCATCATGAGGGACTCCTGATGCTTCCATCAGAGTCTCCCAGTCGACTGTTATCGGTCGTCGTGGGAAGAGAATGATTTGCCCTAGGTAAACGACACACGTAACGAAGAATATCAAGTGAGACAACACTCACCAAGGACAGTAAGAAGATGCTTATTGTCAGGCAATGGCTTCATGGAGATCGCACAAAGTCTGGCTAAAAGAGCTGCTGCAGTGAGCGGCTGTTCTGTAGTGGAAGTAGACATGAGTCTACACGCTTCGTTGAGTTGATTATACGTCACCATATCTTAGAAAGGAGAACTCAAAACCAAGAAGGAGTACGAGATTCCACACATCCTGGGCAACGTGAGCTCTCGAGGGGAGAACGTCTAAATGAAAGCCAGCCGGGATTTTGCAATCATCTCACGGCCCTACAATACAAGTCTTCCCCAGTGCCGCGATGTCCCTTTAATTGACTCCCAACAAGGCTCACATGTGAAGGATTTACTCCTAGACCTTATACCCTAACCAGATTGGCTAGCCTCAACAGCACTAGAGTTTTTATAAATAGATTGAATTAATAAGTTGCAATACCATACGTTATGATACCACTATTTATATTGATGTCAAATACAGACATGGATATATAAATATAATATAATACGAGAAAAATTCACACGATAGACGCATGCGAAGGAGATCGAAAATGTTGAAATTGGGTTTTTTGGAGTACTCACCGGCCGAGGGCATCGGTAATGAAGGAGTGTGCCTCATGAAAAACCCGTAAATACCAAAATCAGAGAAAAACGTCAGGATCACTTGAGCTGGAAGTGACTCTTTCAAATGGTCGTCCCGAGTGGATAGGCAATAGCCTGGCTATAATAGTCACCGATACTCTGTACGAATCTATGCGAGTTCTATCAAATACACAAACGGCAATTGTGAACTTGATAACCGTACTGAGATAGGAGTACCCTGATGATGATATCGACTCAGTTATCAGCAATACTAATACGTAACGCAGCAGGGGCTAGAGAGATAACGCATCTGTACATATTGACAAGTATTAACGCAGCCGTGTCTCATCATACTTCTCATCCAGCGCAAATCTGGTGAAGCAGACTCTCATCAAGAATAAGGAGAGACTCTCCCGGCAAGGCAGAAGAGGCTCAATCACCACAACCACGCTCAAATTCATTCCGACTTCACACTGGTAACTCGAGACCGTTGGTGTTGAGATCAATGCACTTAAAATATTCGTCTGCCGATTAATTCTAGTCTTGTAGTGCATCAGCGGCCCTTCGCTTCTTTCCTCTAGCATTCTGACCAGCAGGAGAACTCGAGGTGGATGAGCTGCCGTTATTCTTCAGCTCAGTCCTAGATACTGCCGAAGTCCCATCAACGAATCGAGTTCCTGAACAATGGCGACGCTACCGTACGTCGAGAAAGTATTCGGAGTACGGAAGAGGACATTGGCGTTATTAAACATGCCGTCCTTGAGGCTGACTATGATGAACTGAGCTTGGGGAAAGTACTCCTTGATCATTCGACCAATGTTCGTCGTATGACTAACATCGAGGGCTGCGTCTACTTCGTCAAGAATATACCTGCCGAGACCTTCCATAATAACAAAAACAAATTACTTCTACATTGGAGCTGGATTGAACTTGAGCAGAGCAAGCACCAACGACAAAGCCAATAGTGACTTCTGACCACCACTCAGCTCAGTGAGTGATTCCTTCCACACTGAGCCGAGTTGGACCTACGAAGACCTGCGATACATATCAGTGCCCTCTAGTCAGCTACTTTCAATTCGAGGCCTTCCAGCTGAGTCATTCCCGCTGGTGGAGAAAGCTTAGCATTAACGTTGGGCAAGAGGGAGCGGAAGATGCCACCAAACCATTTGTTCACCTAGACTGATGATGATACTGGTGGTAGTCGTCCAGGGGGAATGCCGACTCACCTGCTGCACTGTACGAGTCAATTCCTCACTCTTCCGATCGTCTAGACTATCTCGGAAGCGCTGACAAAAACACCGTCCTGAACAAGTCCGCGGAGTATGCTGTTATCAGTCACCTCAATCTCGCGCTTTTCAGCCAGAGTCGTCTCCTTATCTGCTATAAGCTTCTGTGCAGCAACTTTAGATTGCTCATATTGCATGCCTGAGGACAGCTCAGCCCAGGATACTGACCATTGACGGCTCAACTCACCTGCTTTCTTGTTGAGGTCTCGACCGGCCTCCTTCTGGTCCTTCTCGTACTTCGCTAATCTGGTACAAAAATGGGGAAAACGTTCAAGGGTGACTGACCCTACTGTTTTTGACTCTGCCGCAAGTCCAGCTCGGATGCGTCGAAATCCCATTCTGAGCCGTCGACTCCAAAGCCCGCTTTCTCCCGACTAATCCATGGCCGATCGCTCTCCAGCTTATCAAGCTGAAAACCGAGAGGTACAAACAAGCATAAGCCTTTGATAGTCATGACTCACTCGATCGCCCGTCGCGTTGAGTGCAGCTTGCAGTTCTGACAAGCTCTTCGTCTGCCTCTTTACCTACAGTACAACACATGAAGCAAAGCAGCGTCAAGCGAACATCACACAGCCCTCAGCAATACACAGGAGTGGAAACCTACTTCCGATTCGGCAGCTGCTTTAGACTCTTTCAATTCCACCAACTTGGCCTCTAATGCGTCAATATCATCTTGCACAGTCTGCAGCAAATCAACGTCAATATCGCCCGGAAGGAGTTTAGACATACTTGTCGACTTTGGTTCATGCCCGCCAACTTGTCCTCTATTGCTTGGTGTTTCTCCTTACTACGTTCATGAGCCGCCTAAGACATATAGTGTATCTCATCTACAACAGTGCCCAACGAGCTCACCTGTAGACCTTCCAGCTCGCCCCGCAACTCTTCCAATGCCTGACCCGAGATGCTAGCCTCTAGTGCTTCTACATCCTAACATATGTTACATCAGCAATCCCAACAGTTCAAAGAATCGGTCAGTGGAAAACTCAGCAAATCAAGAAACTCGTTAAGAGAAGAGCACAGGAACGTTTTCCATGGTAGCTGCACCTCAGTAGAGGCACCGAGCACCATCGAGTGGCTGACCTCTTGGATTTCAGCTTCGGAAGAGTCTCATGTCAAATGCGTTTCAGAAAGGGTGGAATATTAACGTTGATGGCTACCCGCTCAATGGACTCCTTCTCCATCTCCATATCGCCAACCTTCGCAGCTTGCGCCTCCTGTTGCCCTCGGAGGCTGCTCTCCTCAGCTTTCACTCGCTCTATTTCCTCCTTTAATTTCTGACACCAGACAATCTCCGCTCTATCGATGGAAACACGACTGCCTCATGCAGCACCATGTCACATACGACCGACTTAAGGGAGCTAGGGAGCATTGACGAACCGGGGAACGATTTCACAGGGATAGACTGTCAATACGCCTGGCTACTTACCCTTATCTGCTCTTCCTGATTCCCTCCAAGGCTAGCTACCTCCTCTTGCAGGCGGCCCACCTCAGCTGCCAACCGCTCCTTCTCCACCTACCACACCAATCCCAACTAGCTCATGTAATGCGTGTCACATTTGAGATCGGCAAATAGTGTTGGAATACTTTCTCGCTTTTCAGCTAAGCTCGAGTGCTTTCCCACTGATTATAGTATTCGAGTAGGAATGTACAAAAACCATAAGAATTTCCCAAAATTTCCTGAGAATGTTCGTATTGTCACCAACACATGTAGTTGACCATGTGCATATTTCCCCACATTTTCGGCAATTCCCCTAATCGCAGTAACGAGGCAACAATCGATTCTTCCTTCCTCAAGAACTTATTCAGTCCTGATCACTATTGTCCCCACCTCCAACTCCTCTATAGATTTCTCATGCTCCTCAATCTGAACACTGAGTTCCTCTATCTCTTGATGCAATGTGTGGTAAGGATGACCTAATGCGGCTCACACGCCACAAACTAGAAAGATACGCTTACTTGTGATTCTGCAGCTAACACTGCCCAACTGAGAATCCAAATCTCGCTGCTCTCGGTCAATGTTCTCCCATGCCTACTACGAAACCACTACGAGGATTCCGAGGAGCCGGTCAGCGACCACTCACCCCCTTAGACTTCTGATGCCTGCTAATCTCCACATTTAGCTGCTCTATATCGCCATTCAACTGCCTCTCCTCCCTGCACCGAGCAAAGTGCTCCTAAGAAATAAACCTTGATCATTAGCCGTTGATCACAGGGCATGAACTCACACAGAGTGTTCTCAATACGCTGTAGTCGTTGCCATTAGAGCTGCTTCCTCCTGTAAGACTGCCAGAGGGGTCGTAAGAATCTCCATCCTTAGTCACTGACTTGGCCTTCACCTAACAGATCACTTTCCTCCTCTCGCACGAGGAGATCAAAACTTGGGCGACACAAAATGCCTATATCGTCAGCTTCATGGGAATTGGCTTGACAACAAGTCACATATCCACGGTTCTCTCATCATCCTGTTCACGCACCAACCAACCTGTGGGTGGAAGGTGACAGCTTTCCCAGTGTCCGACGTATCGCATAAGAAAGTAGCTCCAAAAAGGTACCTGTCACAGTGTCCCACTAGATGGTGACCATGACACTTACTCTACGACTTTGGTGTAGCACTCCGGGCAGTCTACTGCATCAAGAGCCGGCACACATTCACCATTCACACTAGCTGCTGCTCGCTCTGAGGAAGTTCATCACATTGTCTTATACAACTACTGCTAACTTACTCGCTCCAGAAATCTGTTGGGGCGTGGGAATTCTAGTCTGGATTTTCGACAGCGGTACGAAATTCTGTCGTCTTCTCATTTGCTAAGGAGGAGCACACAGTAGTCTAGCATTCGAAAATCTATCCCGACTCACCCTGCTGCTTGGATCTGACATTAATATCTTAGCCGTTTGAGGATCGTCAACACAGATGTGATAGAGCTTCGACCCTACGACAACAAGTCCCTACACCCATATAGGAAATAGGCTCAGATTTGCTCACCCGCTGCCACTTCCAAAGCTCTCGCGTATTCCGCATACTCCTGCTTAACATCAAATAGCTTGGCACACACACCCTTCACTCTAGACCTACCCCATGCAGTGACCGAACAAGGCGCACAGAGAGTCCTCACCTGTCAAACCCTCCTGGAGAGTCATACTGGAATTCTACCCTATTGCGGACCTCCGAATAAAGCCTCTGCTTATCTTCAATGAGCCGCTCCAACCGTGCCTCCAAACGCCCAAGTTCGTTACGTAGATCTCGAAATCTGTAAGGAGAACATTCCTAACCAGAAAGAGCAATCACATTTGCCCACCTATCTCTGTCGTATCCCGTGGCAGCTTTCTTCTCATTGAGCTCATCAATCCTCTTCTCAAGTGCCGCCTTCTCCTTCATCATCCTCGTCCAGTCCTTCTTCTCCCCCGACCCTTTGATCTCATCCCTCCTCCTGCGTTTCGTCACCAACTAAAAGGAGACGACGTCCATTATCAGAGTTCACCGAGCTCATTGAGCCCATCCCACATCTTCCTTATGGGTTTTCAG
>NW_003206626.1:117034-142777 GCF_000006405.1 Perkinsus marinus ATCC 50983
ACAACAACAACAACAACAACAACAACAACAACAACAACAACAAAAACAACAACAAAAACAACAACAATAACAACAACAACAACAACAACAACAACAAAAACAACAACAAAAACAACAACAAAAACAACAACAATAACAACAACAACAACAACAACAACAACAACAACAACAACAACAACAACAACAATAACAATAACAACATTTTTGGTATGGCCCGTAAAAGACTATGTACGGTAGGTGGTAAGTAAATTGACCCACTCCACGAGCTAGTCTACTACTACTACTCCTACTAAGTGTCGTGACTATGGTGAGCAGTATGCTACTACCAGCCCCCACTTGTGTCCCATATCAGCCAAACGTTCCGGCCGGAATGTCCCTTCTGTGTCTATGTATCTGCGTAGACACATAAGCTGCTCAGTAGCAGTTCATGTGGCCCAACATACAGAGATCGTCCTGCCGCTCCACCCTGACTGACAGGTAGCTGAGCCGCAACGCACAGTGCATGACAAAACTGGGATTTGCCTGGAAACCAATCAGTAGCTGAAATGTTAGATTGGACCATGGTAACAATACCCGACCGAGATTCCCCAAAAACTTCTGTTATTGATCCTGTCTCTACTCCACCACGCAGGAGTGCATCTATGCTAGGACCTGATGTCAGGAACAGTCGGCGAGCCACTGTAGTTCCACGACCGTGATATGAAAAACACGCGAATGTCGCGTTTATCACGGAGTATTACACCACTTCACATAAAACGGATGAAACTTCATGAACAGCCACAAGTGTTGGAGGAATATATGTTCGCTTTTCTCAGCTGAGCTCAGCAGTTCACTCCCTAGTCATTGGAGTTTACATACAAATTCGAGCATAGAAATGTGCAGAGACAGCAACACATGTAGTTGACCATATGCATATTCCCCTCCCCCCCAGTGAACTCACATCCAGTACTAATCCTTATCATACTTGACCTTTGCTCAAGGTACTGCCCGGCTGATTGGAAACCCATTGGGATCTGTAGTAAGGGTCTGCTGGGACCGAGGAATACGATCAGTGTCAGGTCGACAACGGGACAGTTTGAAATACAGTGTGTTTGATTTTGATAGTTCCAAAGGGTGACACTACATACCTTCTACGCATGATTTTATAGCCGATTGTAAAATCAAAAAAATGTGGTAATCAAAAAAATATAATATTATTTTCACCCCTCGTGGCGTATATATGAACGAGATCTCGCAGAAGGCCCTTACTAGACTCAAGGCGGCCCTTTTCAATCTCTCAGCTTTCTGTTCCGACACGCCCTTCAAACTGCTTATGTGTCTAGTCGGTGCGAATGCAAGTGCTTCAACCGTGCCTAAAGTGCCAACGCAATGCACACTGCATGCAAGCAGCTCGTAGCTACCTATGCCCTGGTCAATGAGCTTTTGGATGTCGCCTGTGGTCAGACCAGCGCCACCATCTTTTTCCGGAGCACGCAGACGATCAAGCATCATAGGCCCTGCGGGATACACAAGGACCCGGTAGCCTGAGGGACCCTCTCACCATCGGATACCCCTTCCATCTCGATGACAGTATCATCAGGGCGAGAACTGCCGAGACGGAGCACGCCCGGGGTTGTCGCCACAGTCGATGTACTCTCCCGTCGACGGCTTTGGCCAGGAGCACTCTTCCTGCGAAATACTTGGGTGAATATCAACCACCCATACCACGCCTCACGCAACTTTCCCAGTGACATCAGAATCATTTATCCGCAACCGCTTGGCTGTTGGAGTCGATGATGGGCTACTCTTCTCAGACACTCGTGTTGCCTCAGCCACCTACAACAGGCCACCTCAGCGGACCTCAGCAACGTGGCCGACGTACACAGGAGTCGTACATGGCCTCCCCAGTATCTTTACCAGCTCCTACTGAACTTGACGATACGGGTGACTCTGGGGATGGTCCTGATGCAATTTGAGACTAGGACGGATCTCGTGAATCTCACCAGAACTCGCCGTATGGCCTCTTTTCCTCAGCCGAGCCGACGATCTCGTTGACTGGACAGGAGCTGCTGCCGCCTGCATCTAGGATTACTCTCAAATGTGAAGTATGGCTATAACAGTGCACTAGTCATCGACAGCTGCGTATGTAGTCTCGCGAGTGCACTAGTATGCAAGAAGTTCTACACGAAGCGGGGAATGAATGCGACGATTGTCCCAAACGGATCACCCTTATTCGCATGCAGTGTTGGAATACATGTTCGCTTGCTCACAAGAGTTTCCTTACTAATTATAGCAGTTTATACACGACTCAGTATAGAAAGGCACCAAAACTATAAAGAATTTCTCAAAAATTTCCTCGAAATTTTTATACTGTCACCGACACATGCAGTTGCCCATGCGCATATTCTCCCACACTGTTTGCGACCACCACCGAGTATAGGCGTCAACGGACTACGTCAAATGTACTGATACCAGCACGACGGCTACAAATATTGAGATGACCTCCAACCTTCTCACTTAGTGAAGAAATTGTTCATCTCAAGATTGATCCACGCAACAACAACAAAGTTCATAGTGGATTTGAAGCTTCTACTACGTAACCCGCCTCAAAGGCACGGCTAAGTGGCTGAAATGCTCCACGATTCGCGGATGGCCACTGAAACAATCATACAGGGAAAGAGGACAACAGTGTCACCGTCGTTCACGGCGTGTCACCAACAGCCTCTTATTTTCGCCCCACAGAAGCTATACCTACATAGAGCACAGGGCGGATTACTCCAGAGACACTAGATGGTTACATTTTGGGCCTTCTCCTGGACGGCCATCCACAGGTGTGCTCTAGACTGAGGCAAGCACCCTCCTCAACATCTCGTTCGTTTTCGTCTTCTATTCTAACCTGCCATAAAAACAGTTTTGAAATATACGTTTGCTTTCCTCATCTGAGTGACACCAATTAGAATTCCCCCAACTTTTATCGAAATTTCAATATTGTCACCAACACACGTAGTTGACCAGGTCCACACTGCACAGAGACTGTCCCGAGGCCATCCATAGGAACATCACATTGAAGGCTTCTGTATGATCACTCGCCCTCAGATTCCGACTCCCCTCCACGTCATAGCTGCTTGGCTCATCTTGAGACATGCTCCGTAACTATACATGAACACCGTCTACAGAAGACCACTGAGAGGAGACCTACCGAGTTGTATTGTGTCCAGTCACCCTCTCGGAAGGGAAGTATTATAGGCTGATGCTGCTGCGGCCGCTGTAATGATGGAATCGGCGAAAGTGTCATCGTAGGAGTCGTAATCGACCTGAGGGAAGGGTCTGTCCACAAGCCTCATGAGGCTGTCCTACCTCCCATCTATAGGCGTATACGAGTATATTCCCGGACTAGGCTCGGAAGAAGTATATGCTGCTGTCGTGGAAGCCTGGGAGGTGCCTACCAATATGAGGAACTCCGATCAAACCAGGATTGGGTAAAAGTTTCATTCTCAACCACGACGATATAAGTGTACAAAAACAAACAAAAACTTTCTTAGAATTCCCACATTTTCACCAACGCGTAATTGACCATCTACATGTTTTCCCGCAATTGCGCTAACCGTCAGAACCTAACTACTTCAACCTCCACGAGCTTGTTGAAGTAAGGGGACAGAGACAACTGCTAACGATTATTGCGCCCCCTTACAATACAGCGCTGCAACGGATCGCTGAGGATTGACCTACTCTCATCTCCCACAGTCTTTGGCATCTGATTAAACCCGTCCTGATGTGACCATGGAGTGGTATAGATCCGCGGTGTGCCTCCAGCCGGGGCCGGTATCATTCCCGGTATGAGGGGATCCATACTCAAGCAACTAATCACTATTTGGCTAATACCCTAGGTTTGCCCCGTAGACTCAGAGCTCCCATGAAGTCGCCGAACTCCAACAGATCCAGTATAACACACTTGAACCAACCTGCTCTTCTCCCAACGCTAAGTGCGATGTTCTCACACAGTTCAATCCTTCTTTTATTTCGAATGACGTCACTACACTAGTAGTGTGGGAAAATATGCACATGGTCGACTACACATACTGGTGAGAAAATTCTGAGGAAATTTCGAGTAATTCTTATTGGTTTCTGTACACTTCTACCCGAATCCATCTGTAAACTTCTATGACGTAGCAGATGCCTGAGCTCAGCTGAGGAGAGTGAACATATATTCCAACACTACTACAGCACCACACTACACCACCAGCACGTGGCTCTCTCGTTCCTTCTCGGCCCACTTAGGGGAAATAAAATTACTGGAACTCCATACGGCTCGCAGACACATATTTCGATGCTTCTTCACACGTGGACCCCAGAACACATTGACCCGTTTTGCATTCCAGCTCATGAGCAACACATACTGCATGTGCGCGAGAAACGTAAAGGCAGCGACAATCAGTCGTCCAGCATTCGGCCCAAGATGTCATACAACGTATCATCGCCTTGTGGAGTCGGAAGAGCAGCGGCCGCTTGCTCTACTTCAGAACTCGACGGCATCTCAGCATCGCATAGTGCATCTTCTGGCGAGCTCGAAGACTCCTTGGTATCTTTCATTGGACCTTGGCGCGACGTCCGCATGAAGTCCGATATCTAACATGAAGTCGACTGCCAAGCTATGGTCCCAGAAGACGCTCCTCACGTTGAGCGTCTGCGTATCCCAGGGCATAGGGCGTGCAAAGCCCCCATATGGGCCAGCTATGGCAGACCCTTCCCTAATCGCCGCTATCACCGAACTCAGCGATGGTAAGGTGCCCGCGAACGGCTGACGAGGCAGCGATGCACGATTATCCTAGCGAGTAGCAGAAGCATTCGGGCTCACCTTGAACCCCAGGGCAGCCAGACGATTGACGCCCAGTGCCCGACAGACCAGCTCCCACCCGGGTGTGGAGAGTGTGACGAAAGGGACGCCTTGGACTTGGCAACCCAGACATAGGTGCCGATTCAGCTTGTACGATCTGAGGTAGTGGGCTAGTGTACGCAAGTCACTCGAGACGAGAATCACAGTGGTCACACTATAGCACAGCGCAGGGTGTGAGTCCTCACAACCGCACAAGTTTGACAACACACGCATTAATGCCTCGTCGACTGTCGTATACATTCTTGTGACATTTGGATATTCGAGACTAGTAATTCGATTTTCGAAGTCGCTGCGACTCACCCAGTAGAAGAAGGCATGATGACGGCCAAGCACTGACCAGACTGGACTATCTCGAAGGTCGCCTCTACTCCGATGGATACGTACCGGGACCTTAGAGCCGTCCTCTCAGACGGCTTTAGAACTTCTTCAAGCTGAAGATGTACCTACACCCTTCAAGGCACTGGCTAGAGCAACAGCGGTCCAACTCACACTGGAACGCCACCCCTCCCAGAAGGCTCTGCCAAGGCTCTCACTCGCCTCGCTCACGATGGGCTTCCGTATCCTCACAGATGCTGGCAGCTTTGCGACATTCCGCCGAAGGGCGTTCTGTCTTCCTATTGCCTTGCCCGATTTCATCGCAACAATCACACTACTTTGAAAAAGGAAAACCCGAGATCTAAGCTCTGGTCGACGAATGCAATCCCTGAGTGGCTCGAAACGATATTGCAGAAGTACAGGTCACGGAAACCCGCATAGCTCCCGATCCAATTCCAATAGTGGTAAAGTAATTCTATTCTAGTTACACCCCACGAGGTTCCACAGAGATGGCCAACTCACTAAGACGACTGAACGACAAAAGCGATGATAGCAAACTAATGATAGCTAAGACAGCTATATACTACACTGTGAAAACTATGAGATATCATTTGGAGGAATGAGGACAGCCGAGCAGTAGAAGTACGATATTGGTGACGAACAAGGCAGACTGAAGCCCACTGACGCTAACCAGTAAGCACTATGCAGGCCACGGTAATCTCAGCCCAAGATTAACATCAACAGCAGCAGCTGATCACCTCATATAAGCGCTATCAAGCCGCATCCAGGAGTCCGCAGTTGTAAATATAATAAACAAGGCTCCACTCAGTTAACAAGCTCGACCGACCAGCGACAAATGTAGCAAATAGTAACAAGAGACTACGGTAGAAATAATTCACAGTCAACTCCAAGGGGCCAAAGATGGATCCTCAGGAATACAATAATGTGACCTTAAGGATGGTCAAAGAGGGGCACACTATCCAACCATTCCAGAGCCCTTGCTGCCGCATCCTGCTCAGCACTTCCCTTGCCAACGGCTCCAAAACCTTCGAAAGTCCTATCGCCAGGTAGACACCCGAGCCTTACTATCGACCTAAACAGGTTGTCCTTGCCCTGCACCAGTTCAGTGTGATAAGTAACATCCATTCGAGTGACCGGTCGTCCCAACTTTCGCTGCAGAGCATGATTGAGCCGGCTCTTGGCATCCATTCGATAACGACTAGACTCCGGTTCACTCTGAGGCTCCACAGCCACCCGCAACGCTAGCGTGTCTCGTATGAGCGTATCCCAAGACTCCAATGCACTCCTACAAGCATCTTGGTCAGCTTGCTTCTTCTTGGGGCAAGGATCAGATCGAAAGTCGATTCCAAACACGTTCACTGTACATATAAAGCCAGCACCTCCCTCCAGCATATCGTACGAAAAGCTCAATTCAGAGGCGTCCGGATTACGACCCAAAGCCTGTTGCAACTTCTCCCCCAGCCTTCCTCGGAAATTCCATAACCCCCCGTTGGGATTGTCGAGACCTGTATTGCCGCCTATGTCCCGCGACGAGTCCGCGACAATTGAACCAAAGGTCGAAGGCTTCGTGCTGGCGACAGACGGCGCCGACTGCTCCCCCATAGGCACTCTGCTCTCGGCCAAGTTCGTACCGGAACGGCGAGTGAGAGGACCGTACCGAGGCTGCTGCTTCCGCTCGTCGGACTTCCGCGCTATTCGCTGCCGCTGCATCAACTCAACTAGCTGTCGTTCGAGCCCTATTACCTGAAAGCAAGAAATCCCCATACATTGATCACCAACGGTCACAACATGCAGAAGCGAATGACGATTAGAGACGCATCACCACCTACAGTGGTGCATGGGAATCTTTAGCCGTGACATCTTTAGCTCGATGTTGTTACCAACAAAGTAGACGCAGCGGGTAGCTGTGCTTTCGAAGCACCCGTGTTGTTCGCACTCAAACGCTTCCTCCATCGACATTCTAGGATAGCAGTATCTCGCCGCGAAAAGCGACGGTCTCGACTTGAAGTTGCTGCCAATGGAGTAGATGCAGTGGGTAGCTTGGTATAGGAACATCCGTGATGCCCAGACACTGGTAGCATCAACGGTTTAGCTTGCTAGCACAACGCTAGTAGCATTATACTACACTCGTCCAACCCAATTTTCGTCCATCGGAAGGCGTGCTACGTCCGACACAGACTTCAAGGCGCACAAAAGACCACCCACCGCAGTACTGGAAATCTCGAGTGCTCTCTGACCAGCTCCAGGACCTCCTTCACATCAGAGGGCGTTGGCTCAGCATTCATATCTGCGAAGGGTGACGAATCACTTATCCTGAAAGACCAATGATCAAGAAAGGACAAGCTCCTTGCAGGCCAGTCGTTTGACCCTGGATACCTACTTTCTGATGATTCGAGCACCATCCTGTGTAATTTGCCAACGCTCTTCTTCCAGTGAGCCTTTGAAGCCTATGGAGACGAACGCCTCTAGTCTTGGATAAACTCGTATCTCAATCGACTGCAATCGCCGGGCTATGTTGACAGTGGGATTGAAACTACTATACTGGACGTGGACTCACAATAACAAGATTCCATGCAACTCCAGCGCAATGTGAAATGAAACGAGTAGACACTGAGTGAATAACGCTTTTCAACAGCTTGAAATATCATCACAGCTCGAGCTTCTCTTGAGGTTGTTTTCGCTTCTCTTTAAAAGCCTCTTGCGCCTCTTTCCAGGCCTCTTGAACCTAACATCGACTTCAGCATTCGAGTTCATGATAACATCAGAACATTCCCTCGCAAGGGAACGGGCGAACGCAACGGACGTGAAGCGGCATTCCACTTCAATTCACCTGCTTGATGTTGGAGTCCTTTCTTCGATCTGGCAAAGAAGTTACATCCACCCCAGCTCCTCCATCTTTGATGGCATCGGACCACCACATGACCAAGCCGGGTAGCAGCGGTTCACTCTTACGTAGTGATATCTCCACTACCCGATGGGAGGCGTCCGCAACCTAAGGGAATCTTATAATGAACTCATCTTCACACTCCAACTGAGTGCAGCGTTGTTCGAGTCGACTACACAGCGCAGACTACTCCTAACAGTGTTCGTTACAGCGTTCCAGAGGAAGGTAAGACTTTTACATCCTTCATTTCCCACGAGATGTCCTCCTCTGGATCGTCCATCTTAACAGTAAACTCCAACTGTCCACTGAAGTACGACTCCTCCCCTGAATCAACAGTAGAGGATCGAACCAGCAATAATTCCGGAAGGACTTCGGCCGGCCCATCAAAGTAAAGAGAAGTCGTCCCCTCTACCTGCTAGATCGAGCGTCAACACGTTATCGCGATTCACGGTGATGGATTTGACATCTTTCCCTTTGATTCCTTGAGGAACTACCACCGAGATTGTGACCGAATCCTTGGTTTGCGACCAATAATACCTACAACACTATCCTCACCCTAGGATGGATGAACATACAGCCGCAACCAAACCTCTCCAGCTAAGCACTGTTGAGTTCCCTATTCAAGATTGGACGCAAACAGTTCTAGGCGCGCCAAGATATTCCACCTTGTCATGCGCAAATCGTAATGCGCTACATTTGGCTATATTCCTTGTTGTCCCCTCCAAAACCGACCTTCGAAAAAAGATAAGACCGTTCCAAGACCGACAGTGTCATCGGTCTCGTGAGTACTGTTCTATCACGCACATGCAGTATTAAGTCCCTCTGCTATCGCCTATCAAGCAATCACCCATACTACTTATCACACTTCGAGCCGTTCCGAGTATACACCCCATTCACGTAGTCGTTACTATGATTCACAGCTCCTGATTGTGATGATGAAGTACCTACACTCACTTCGGTCCACATGTTCAATTCATCCATTCCCCGCCAGCTACACAGCATTCAGTCCAACAGTAGGTTCACTTCAATCTCACCTCGCTCTTCTCCTTTCCTCTTTTTTCCCTGACCGAGCGTCACCGACACTGGCTTATCGAAGGACCGCACTTGCAAGCCACCCGGACCAGTAGTCGTGGAGACTGGAGGCTCTCCCTAGAAGAACTGTATCCACAACCACGAAGGAACCCACCTACCTCGATGTACATGTCATCATCATCTTCCCTCTCATCCGACGACGAAGAACTGGACACGTCGAGATTATCCCACTTCGAGTAGTCCAGCACCATCAAAATCAACTGAGCGGCCCAACCAGAAGAGTAACGATAAGGATATCCAACCTGTGAGGCTCAATCATTCGCCCTAGATCGGAATTTGACCCTATTATGACATATACTGGTCTCATGACACCCAGACCATTGTTGGGTGAGCATACTACAGACACATAATATTAGAGAGAGCTGAACTCAACCCAATACCAGTCATCAAGAAACTATCGTTCCACAGAGGACAACATGGGCTACACTAGATGCCACTTTAACCTAATAATATTAGTATTTACATGTATACTGACTTTATATATTATATTTTATTCATATTTACAGTTCATAACCTATTATGATATCCTATGAAATAAATCCATGCCTATATCAGTGGGACTTAGCGTATGCCGTGAAACTTGTCATGTCAAAGATCGAGAATGGAAAAGCTTCCACACACTGAGTTTTCACAGGCCAATAACAGGCAATGTCGAGGTCAGTGATAACAACATAGATTCCTACACAATACCGTCAGTACTGTACCGATGATCACTGGGGAGGAGCCGCAAGTAATCCTTACTTCCTCTCACCTTTCCATCACCTCCAACCAGTGTGGGGATGTATGTTTGCTTTCCTCAACTGAGCTCGTAAGTTTCCTCACTACAATACGAAAATCTACACGTAATTTCGAGTAGAAGTGTACGAAAACCAACGATAATCTCCCCGAAATTTCCTCACAATTTTCATATTTTCACCAACCCATGTGGTTGACCATGTGCATATCATCATCTGAACTGCCTCGCACAAACTGATCCGGACGGTTATTCCAGCCCGACTCCGTAATCCATTCAGATGACGCATGTCCGATCGACGCAATTAGGAGGATGAAAATAGAGGAGATGACACCATCCTCCGCGTGTATTCATCCCGCGTCCTCGGAGCAGTCGCCAAAGACTCCCAGAACTACGAGTAGCATGCAAGTGCAATGAATGGCATCCAGTATATCCGCAGCGATAATGATACGGGCCGATAATACCGCCGTAATATCGAGAAAAAGTGGTTTACATACAAATGTCGATCAACAGCAGCCTTCATGATTCTTACCACGTAATCCATTCTTGTTGCATGAGGAAACACATTACCTCACTTATCCTCACAAAAACTATATATTCGGAGAACTCTAGCAACGAGGTGGTATCAGCAATCCCACCGGAGAGTATTCCGAGGCGGGCGGGCACAGAAATTCACGATAACGCGCGGCATCTCTCAAATGGAAATGTGTATCAGACCGTACCATAACGAGAATGCATCCGGCAAATTATCAAGGAAACGACGAGGTTCTTGCGCTGAATCAACCGACGAAATACAAAACATTCCTATTACGTTGGGGCCCACTAGCATTAGTAAGTAGTGATGCAACAAGCCAGTAACTTCAGTTCCGTCGTTCTTGATCAAAACTACCGTGTTAGAGACAAGAAGCTGATAATATTTACAACAGGAATAACATGCGTTATCTATAGTGGTACTACATAACCAGTTCACGGCGATGATTGAGACTACTTCGAAGAGAATCATGAATAAAACGGCCTCTCAGGCATCAGTCCAACACTTTCCCCATGAATCACATCTGATGACATTAAGTTCCTCACCCACCAGTTAGAACCGGACTAGTGTAGACTTGGTTTTCCCCTACGATTACTTCCCGACGATCTAAGGGAGAGCAATAATTCAAAACGGCAAGGCCTATAACGCGTAGCCATATGTCGGTTCCAATGTGGATCGTCACTCAAAATTTTGCTACCGTCCATCACGCTCAACGTCGAGATGGACTAGGTTAATTTGTGATGCCTCAGAGAGAAGATTACAAATCACCGGTAGGCCATTGTCGGCAGCACCTCAGAATCCGATGAAGCGGAACGAGTTCATATTCAACATCATTGACAGATAATGCTAGTCCTCATCATAAAGACTAATCGAATGAGAGTGAGCTCATTGACGACCACACAGGTCGTCTCAGAGGTAAATTGTAATCATCGAGGATAATCATCCATGCATTGCATTCCCATGGTGTGTTCCTTACGAACTTTCACCAACCGAGTTCATTAGTGTGTGGGCGTGAAAATCGCTTCAAATAGCTCGCATTCGAAACGCTAAGATTTTCCGAGAAGCTTTGCGAACACTGGTTGTCCCTCGGCGCGCGCCGCAACCAGTCGTTACGCGCTCAGAATTTACCATTCTCGCACGCCCAGCTGATCGATTTGTCGAAATCTGTGATGGCGATTCTACCCAAGGTCGTCCACATCTTCCCTGAAATAGTCCTCCTCTCCACTAAAGGGGAGATCGATGACTTTCCTTTCGTTAAGCTGGCCAGCTTGAGCATGACGCATTGCGTTGCCTCGTATTCCTCATCTATGGTACTGGTATCGAGTAACGATCAGATCGATTGTCTCCATATTTGCTTGTGTCGATTTCATGTATGTCATCGATATGTCCAATCGTTTATTCGTCGGGATTACGACGTTATGAAGCATTTTCTTTTAGTGGCCAATGCGCGATCACCGCGGTTAACGTGAGTCTAGGATAGTGTTGCTCACGACCAGCATCACCGATAGACTCATCAGGCGCGATCATATTGAGATTAATTATACTACTGTCCACTCCTCTAAGGTAACCTTCTCCCAACTATACTCTGTAGTAGTAATGAGAAACAATCCATAAATGTATCACAATAGTACCACCCTTCACTCGCCACCAAGCTGTCTACCCGAACCCCCAAATGGGACAAACCCTCGATTGTTCCTACTCGCCCCGATTACTCCTCCTGATATCTGATTCACTTGACCCCCGGTGGGAGCACCTGAGACGCAGGCTTGATAGAATAGTCAGTCGTACGATACAATTCGGCGACTCGACTCTCGATGCTATGAGATGCAGTTCCCCAAGGCTTACCAAATGTCGTCCGATACGACACAGGTCCAGCGGGTGGTTGCCCAATAGCATAGGGATCGCCTGAACGTGACATAGCCGCATATAGGCCCTATCCGTCTTTATTACCGCCCAGGAACGGCTGAGATGCATCTCCCGCACTACTACTGATCTGCTTGAAGACCTTGTATGCTACCCATCCTATTACCCCCTGAGAAACACAACTGAGAGCTACCACGAACGGGTGCCAACCGCCAGAGGGGAACTACAACGCGGGGTCAGGGAGGATGAGAATGATAATAGAAAGGCCGATATTTTGCTCAGGAATATCCCTAGGATTTCTTCCCACAAGGAAAAGTCAGTTCCAGAATCAGAGCTGACCCAGTGTACTGAACACCCGCCCGCATTTACTGAAATACCACTACTACTACCACTACTACTACTACTACCTGTAGGACGAATGAAAGTAGCAATGATAACTCCAAAAGCATCGGAACGACGAAGCCTAACTTGGCCAAGTGAACGGTGATAGATATCGTACTGAAGAAGCGTATGCCGTCAAAAAGGCAGTTTATAACACCTGAGGGTAGCAGCAGCTGTCCTCCAGGGCTGGCTTAGTGCAGTGCGAGAATATATTTCTGGTTCCCTCAACTGAGCTCGTAAGTTTACTCGCTACATTATGGAGATCCACACATGATATTGGTACGGAAACCAACGCTAATTTCCTCAGAATTTCCATGTTCTACCAACACATGTTGTTGACCATGTGCATATAATCCCACACTGGCCTAGTGGGTGACTCACAGATGAATATTGCAGGCAATAGGCACTGCAAGCCGCCGGGCCCACAGGCCCCCAAGGGCGAGTTGAAAAGACAGGAATAGCAAGAGGCCATACTGGGGTCGTTCATGAGCAGGTAAGTGCAGCACAGCGCGGAAAACCTATCGAAACCGAATGGCCCTAGAGGGGCTTCCTCAGTGGAATCCCAAGCTATTACAATACAGCGAGACAGTTAAAGAGCCCGTCCAAAATGAGTCTGATGGGCACTAGCACCCACAGGCCTATGGTGCAGTATTTGGCCGGCCTCATCATCCGGAGTAGGTCCTCAGAGGCCTCCCCTTGGGCTGACGTTGGTGGTAGTGGAACAACCATTGATGCAGACACTAGCTAGGCAAAGGACAACCTCTTCCAGTGCTGTTCACTGTTAAGCTGGAGGGATTTCAGGGAATGAATCATGCAACTACCGTCATAGCCGAGCAGTATCATTGTGAACGTGAAACCGATGAGCCCAGGTTCGATCCCTAGCTTTACCGCTTTATAAATCATGGATTCCTTGCACAGCAGACAGCATTCCTCCACATGAGCGGCATCTGCCTTGCTGTGTATGCTACTAATACATTCATCCTAGTCGCAATTAGAACGACGGCACATCGTTCGCGCGGCTCGACTACGTTGAGGAAAAGCAAGATTTCAAGATTTGCAAGAGGTCTGACGTTAATTGATGTGTATTGGTTGTCGGTTCCCTGGTTCCTATGAGTAACATAAGGCATTATGGAGACGTCAGTGAGGCGGTACTCCGTGATGAGGCTGCTTCTAGCCACCATCTCCCCGCGCCCACTACTTCGTCGTCAAATGAGGGCCCTAGAAGGGAGTCTGAGGTGATAATATTGGGAATTGGGTAAATTGTTATTCGCATTCATCCAAGCATTGCCCGAGACGCGCTATCTTGGTGAGATCGAATCCACCTGGTAAACTGAGTAGTTACTGTATTAGTATATAGCACAATACAATTAATAATGTAGGACCTATTCGTCAATTCGGTAGGGCTATATCATTATGTATTATACATTTGTTAGTAATTGATATCGTCACAAGAGGCTTTATAGTGTACGACAGGATTGGAAGTCTCGATCGACCCATATAGGAAAATACGCACATGGTCAACTACATGTATAGGTAACAATTTGTGGAAAATCTGACAAAAACTGAGGAAATTCTCATTGATTTCTGTACACTTCCATTCAAATTCGGATTTAAACTTCTATAATTAGTGAGGAAATTCCTAGACTCAGCCGAGGAAAGCGAACATATATTCCTCCAAGGCTGTATTTTATACATCAAGTCGATGGGAGTATCGTATAACGTTATACATGGGATTATATTCTAGTACTAGTAATCAACATTATCCTACATTTCTATATCTACTTAGGTTTTATCGTGTACCTTTGCGATGCGTGGTCGTATATGATCGCTATGTATATTCATTGAATATAAACTGTAAAATAAATGTATATTCAATAACTCTATCGCCACATCGCTGAAAATTTTGATAGCCTTTATCCATATCGAGCTGTACTGGATCTATCCAGGTTCTTCTAAGGGCCAAGCAGAAAGCTGATGAGCTACACAAGGCATTTGAGGAGGTTAGGAAGACCAAAGGAGATCTCAGCGCTGCTGTGCCTGGGTCCGACAGAGAGGTCAAGAACAAGCTCAGGCTCATAGGGGAGCCCATCTGCCTCTTTGGGGAGGATCCTGCTGATAGAAGAGGTCGACTCAAGTTGCTATTGTCCAAGGGCAAGTACCAGGAGCTCCTCAAGCCGGCAGCAGCAGCTGCAGCAAAAGAGGCCTCTAGAGGTGATAATTATGGGAGTATATGTGATGATATTTTAGAGTGTAGGAGATGATAAAAGAGGCAAGGTTGAACAGGAGCTGTTCTTTACTATTGGTAGTGAGAACCTCATGGCTAAGCGACGAAAGTTGTGGGATATTACTAGGCAGAAATCAAAAAAGGTAAACTGTCTCCCCGAGTTGGTGTGTTTATCAAGCCCATTCGGTTTGGGGGGACATTGCGATGTGAGGTGCTGTAGGTCCTTGAGGCTGAGAGGGAGGACTTCCATAAGACAATTGATTACGACTACAACAGGCGCTTCACGGTCCTTGCTGATGCGCTCAAGTCGGTGCTGTTGCTGCTATCGTTGTAGCTGAGCTCCTTATAGGTCGGCCCACTCAATTGAGGAATTCACTGGAGCTGGCTCGGATACCCGACCCTTGTCGTGTATACGTCTATCAAGGGCGACAAGGGGGGCTGATCCTCATGCACAGGCTCCGAGGGTTGCTGTGGCTAGCTGGAGTGGTTATATAGGGGTAGGAATCTTAGGTTGACTGCTGAAAGATTCATTTCATGTCAGATATGGACTGCGGATGAAAAGATGAAGCGACTGTACACCCTGGGATCTGATGGGCATGGGCACTCAGACAGGTGGGGACTGATTAGTATCGAGATGACTGAATTGATTTTGGTGACGATGTGAAAATTCCGAGGAAATTGTGGGAAATGCTCACTGGTTTATACATTTTCAGAACATATTTTCACTTTCCTCAGCTGAGCTCAGGAGTTCTCTCGTTTACTATAGGAGTTTACTTACGAATCCGGAAAAAAATAATCTTGCAAAAATTTCCCCAGGTTTTCCATATTGTCACCAACACATGTAGTTGATGATGTGCATATTTCCCCCATATTGCTATATGCGCTTATCTCGCTGGAGTGAACCGTGAAGTAAGATGAGCTCATACCGACCACTTAGTACAGCTGTAATGTGTTCGTTCCTGTTGCCATTCAGATGCCAAACCGTTGCGTGGAGCCCAAATGGCCGTCAACTAGCGAGCGGTGGGGCTGACCATAACGTAAGGCTTATTACAGTAGGTCTAGTAGTAGTAGTGTAATGCAGATATGTATTTGGGATCTACCCACGGCTGATGTGGACACTAATATCGACGAGCCACTTTCATTACAGCCGAGTGCGGTTCTGGAGGGCCATGAGATGCGTGTTAATAATGTTGAATATGTTCCAGTGAGTTGAAATGATTCATACGTAGGGGAAAATGGTGTGTTCGATCAGGTCTTCCCGCAGTTGGTCGCCTCGACCTCTCATGACGACACATGGCGACTGTGGGACATCGAGAAGCAAGAGGAAATACTGCTCCAGGAAGGGCACAACCATCCGGTCCTTCCTCGTGCGGCCGTGGTGGCTTCCTTTATGCTTTATCTCGTAGGTTTTCGGTCTCGCCATCCATCCCTGTGGGTCACTGATCGCTACGTCGGACATGAGTGGGGTCGTGAGAGTATGGGATCTTCGTACTGGTCGGACAGTCCTTCCTCTTACATATGAGGATGGAGGACACTGCAAGGGTGAGTCGCGGATTTTCGGAAAATTGTTCTACTCAAAATTCAGGTGTACTCGCGGTTGACTTTTCCCCCAATGGTTTCCAGTTGGCCACGGGTGGGATGGACAACAGTGTGAAACTATGGGACCTTCGGAAGCGTCGTAGATTGGAAAATCTGTACGCATTAGGAATCTTGTTCTGCTATCGAATTTGGACTTCAGCCCTGCTCACGAAAAGTTGATATCGGATGTCCGATTTTCCCCCGATGGTCGACTATTGCTCACGGCTGGCTATGACGGTGTCGCGAAAATTTGGAGTACGCTGGATTGGACCGACGTGCGAAATCTTCCTATTGCTTGCAACAAGGTAGGCCGCCTTGGTTGAAATGTTAATAGCCTTAAAGGTTCTATTCAGGTTATGTCTGCTGATATTGATGGGTCGGTGGTTGCCACTGCTGGCTTTGATCGTCAATTTAAAATATGGAAGTTGCCGAGTGAAAATGTCAAGGAAGATGATAAGGACGTGGAGATGAAGACACAGTAGATTGAGAGTACATCATCATTTCTAACGTACACATGTGTCTTATTGTGTTACAAGTAGTGACTCGAAAGCTCACGATGCACATGTGCGAGGTATAACAGCTGAGACTCTCCCACAGTCGGACGCGTGTTTTCGGGGTGTTTGAATCAGACTACTCTAGATATCTAATCACTTGCAATAGTGTATATCCCAACGGCGTTACACGAACAAATGATAGTGTTCGCTTATTAGATTTGACAGAAATGGTGTTCCAACTAGATGGAGATTTGTGAGGTATCTCAGTCACCTTGGTCCTTCCTTCGAGGAGCTCCCAGTGCTGACGTCTAATATTGCTTCGTAAATATACCGGCCGGCACTGGTCCTTAAAAAAGTTCTATAAGCAGTCCTTGTCACACGACACCACGAGTCTCTATGCTTGTCGAGTGTATCAGATGAGGGGATTATCCACTCAAACAACTCAACATAATGATGAAACTTTCGAATAATGCTAGCCCCATGCTATCAAATCTCGTTGTCACCAGATGCAAACATCTTCATATTCATCATCCCCGTTCGCTCAACGTGGATGCTCCCATCACGACTGCTCAAAACGCCCAAGTGAAAACCACAACTTCCAGGCGGACAACAGACGCATTCAGGACGCAGACCCAGGGCCTCAAGAGTATAGTTCGGACTAATCACAACCACACTCTACGCAACTCATCAGTGAGAGACACGGCGAAAATGAGCTAGCGAATAGACACACGAATACTAGCAAACAGACGAGCATGCAGCGCAGGTTCTATCCCGGCAGGCTCCCTTTTTCTGGAACATTTACTCTATTTTTATCATTGTTATCAGACTCAAAAATTAAGATACTATTACTGACTACAAAAGACTTATACAGCAGTAGCTGTCAATATGAACAGCCGCAAGAGTGAGATCAGAGGAGCCGGCGAATTCATGACGATGACCCATGCCATCAGTATGACCGAAGGAGTGGTATCGAAAAAAGGCGAAATAAACAAACAACAGCAGACAAAAAGCGGCCATTGGCCGGAACTCCCTTGGAGTTACTTATTTCTGCTAGAGAATACACGATTGGGGAGGAGAAAAGTGAACGAATGAGTCCGGGGAGATTTACTCTAATAAGAATGATAATCTAGTCTTGAGAAGAGAAGTTGCGAGATAAGACAGAGGTAAACTTCATACTGTTATTAAACTTCACAATCGTCACCATAGTGGTGATGATGATAAAAAAAGGAAGGTAGGTCTATTCCTCATACAACATACCAGGGTAAGTGTTAGCGAAGCCATTCCCATCACCGCTGTGGTACTGATGCACAAGTCCACTACTGGCAGCAGCAGCAGCAGCGGCACTTGCAGTCTGGTCATACGTAGGGGAGGCACCAAAGGGATAAAGAGCTGCAACATAATGTTGTTGTTGACGAGGATAAGTGTCGTGATACTGCTGTTGGTTATTTGCATAGTTCTCACTACGAGGGCTGTAGCCATTACCGAAAGGCATCTCATTCGGGCCTATCGTTCGACCACTAGAAGACCTCGTGCAGTAGCTTTCAGCGCCACCACCATACTGGACTGACGCTGTTGGTACCGGGGGCTTAGATAGCAGTGGACCACACACTCCTGTGGGCTGAGGCTCCTCACAATACGACAGAGAGTCACTGCTTGGATTAGTTCTCGACCCGTTCACAGTGTTAGGCCAATAGGCTGGGCCGCCAGCCTGCACTGCCGCGGCAGCAGCTACCTATGAATGAGAAGCTTCCGAAAGCCCGAGGAGTAGCACGGTACCGCTGCTGCTGCCATCTGCTGCATCTGGTGACTCCTTATAACGGCTGCTGTTGCCATCGCTCGATGCATCGCAATAGCGTCTTCTGTCGGAGCACCAGCAGCAGGATGATGTTGATGATGATTGTGATGATGATCTGCTGCTTGTGGCGGTACTCGGCCATAGTAATACCTGAATAATTCCTCAAAGATACCCCGCCGAAAAATCTTCCGCGTGCGTCCACATGCCTCTACGGAAAAGCCTCAGAGATCATGAACACCGCAAAACTCAAAGTCGTCACTTACGTAGGATAGCCTTCTTGTTGTTGTTGTTGGTGCTGATTGTGATAGTTCAATAGCACCATCTGGTGATGTTGCTGAGGACCAGCAGCAGCAGTAGTGGCCCCCTGGCCCACAACACTCCAGTTCGGCGTGCGTAATGCCGGTGTACCCATAACGGTGTTGTGCTGGTTGCTGTTATTATTACTACTCGGTGCAGTGGGATAGGAACCACTAGGCATGAGTATAGCCGTGGGCTGATGTAGAAGAGGCACCTCTCCCATACTCCCGTTACAATGCTGCCCAGCTCCGCTCAGCACAGCTGTCGTTGGGTTCTCGTAACGCGAACCAGGACGATTTTGATGACTTCGTTGTTGTTCCTCCCAAGACTGCCGACGACTACCGTCGACACCACCAACCGAGCCCATGCCGCTTTCCCCTGGGATACTCATACTCGTGCTTCTGGGCCGACTTCCTCTACCTTTTTCTCGCCCAGCCCCCGACTTCTGCTGTGTCACCACAGCCGCCGCCGCCGCCACCGGCTGCTGTTGTTGTTGATTTTTCAGCATTTCCAACCGTTTCGGTGGATTTCTCTGATCACCATTATCTTTCCGCGGCTGCTGCCCTGGGTACATTTCCTTCAGCTTTCTATCAACACTGTTGTCCAGATTGTAGCAATACCGTCTCATGCCAGTTTTCATCTCCTCTTCAGTGTGTGCAAATCTGCAGTTGTCGCCCGCCCTGCACCTTATCCCGTACTTACAGGCGCCCTCCATGAGCCTTCGAGGGACGAAGTGTATGTCTTCAACGCCGTGACCATAGGGACACTTCCCCTCGTTGAAACCCTGGCACTGACCAAACTGCTCATACTCTGGGCACGCGTACGACTTGGGGTCTTTCAGTTCTTCAGGACAGTGAGCATAAGGGCAATCATCACCGGCAGAGCATCCACCTTGTCGCGTTAGGAAGTAAATACAAAGCTTGGACCGGTGGTAGTAGTCCACGTAGTCAGGGCGAGATCGACTTTGACCAGACGTCTCCTTAGACTGCTGTTCACCCGCACCCAGTTCGGACGGCTTCCTTCTCGGGCTTTGTGGTTTCGCGTCGTCGCCACTATACGCGACTTGCGACTTTTCGACTGATTCAGAGCGGGCAAATTCAGCAACAGGAGATGGAGTCATAGTAGAGGAAGGCTGCAGTCAGTACAACTCCCCTCGTGATTAACCGGACAACACGACTTTACGAAAGCTTTGAAACCCGCAGGAATTTCGCAGACTTATATTCTGATCGACGTTCAAGAGGCCGGCTGCCCAACTCAGCCAGAGCGCTCCAGGCTGGCCAAAGTCCTACGAGGCATCGTCAACCACAAGGCAGCCCTCGAATACAATCACCTGTGTAGTTCGTTCGTCTGCTCCGTGATATGCTCCAGAGACTTCTGGTGTATGTTCAAGATCTTCACCAAACTCTGCAATGCTGTCGGTTCAGCAGTGCTACTTGCGTCCCCAGCGTAAGTCGAATCGGCGAGCTGCTACTGCATCTTGCACTAACGTACATGAGATGCGCATACTACCGTCTTGGTGGTGGCCATGAGCTCCTCTAGTTGGCGTTCCATATCGTCCAGCTGCCCAGAAACAGCCACCGCTCTATCTCCGACTGAAGAAATACCCATGCCAGGGATCGAACCCGAGACCTCCTCCATCATACCACTCGCTGCCTCATTCTTGCCGCGCTGCACTCCCGACAACAACGCCGAGGCAGAGCCATTAACACTAACAGTACAAACAATCGTCCATCCCCCCGGACCCTCTGCACCCACTTCGACACGCCACCAGCAGCAGTGCCCTGCATTTCCTTCAACACAGCCTGTTCGACATCTTCCAAAAGCTCCCCAAGCGACTGCTGCTGACCTGCTATCGACGCCAATGCCGAATCCACCTGTAAAAGCCGGCTACAGCATCAGCATCAGCAGACTGTGGCAGAGGGTACCATCTGGGCGGTGTTCTTGAGCTGGACATGCTGGGCATCTAGGGCCCTGAGCTCCCTAGTAGCTTGAACCAGTTTGGAGTCGACGGCCAGGACCTCAGATCCGTACTGGTTGAACTGATTAGCTTGCATTGACAGTCTGAAGCACCAACAATGCCACACTTGTTGAGTCCTACTATCCTCCCAGCCCTACTACCGTTGGTCCCAGAGGGTAAGGACATCATTCAGCTTCCTGTGTTCTAAGATGCCCACGCGGCCACCGGCAGCAGCAGCAGGAGTCGTCGAGGAGGCTGCAGTGGTAGTGGCTGAGGGAAGACCCTTACTGACATTCGAGCATACAGTTAACTCACCACCGAAGAGACCACCACTGCTGCTGCTGGCAGCTGGGGCTGAGCCGAATAGCCCCCCGCCAGCAGCCGACGATGATGAAGATGCAGAGGAGGACGATGCCGGGGCCGACCCAAAGAGCCCACCACCGGCTGCTGAGGACGATGCCGGGGCCGACCCAAAGAGCCCACCACCGGCTGCTGAGGACGATGCCGGAGCTGAGCCGAATAGGCCTCCACCGGCTGCTGAGGACGATGCTGGGGCCGACCCAAAGAGCCCACCACCGGCTGCTGAGGACGATGCCGGAGCTGAGCCGAATAGGCCTCCACCGGCTGCTGAGGACGATGCTGGGGCCGACCCAAAGAGCCCACCACCGGCTGCTGAGGACGATGCTGGGGCCGACCCAAAGAGCCCACCACCGGCTGCTGAGGACGATGCCGGAGCTGAGCCGAATAGGCCTCCACCGGCTGCTGAGGACGATGCTGGGGCCGACCCAAAGAGCCCACCACCGGCTGCTGAGGACGATGCTGGGGCCGACCCAAAGAGCCCACCACCGGCTGCTGAGGACGATGCTGGGGCCGACCCAAAGAGCCCACCACCGGCTGCTGAGGACGATGCCGGAGCTGAGCCGAATAGGCCTCCACCGGCTGCTGAGGACGATGCTGGGGCCGACCCAAAGAGCCCACCACCGGCTGCTGAGGACGATGCTGGGGCCGACCCAAAGAGCCCACCACCGGCTGCTGAGGACGAGGCCGGGGCTGAGCCGAATAGGCCACCTCCCGTAGAACTACTGGCCGGTGCCGCCGTGCCGAAAAGGCTACCCGTAGTAGACGATGAAGGGGCAGTTACCCCAAAGAGTCCACCACCACTACTAGAGCTGCCCGTGGTGCTTGCCGGTGCTGAGCCGAATAATCCGCCAGTCGATGAGGAGGAGGAGGAAGGCGCTGAAGCAACTGCTGTAATGCAATACCATACCTCCTCCACTTCCTACCTCCAAAGAGACCACCAGACGCTCCCGCTGATGAAGGACCTGATACCGTGAGCTGCCATATATAGTCACATGCAGTAGTAGCAACAAGACATGGACGAAACCGATCGGCCGAAGGTGAGCCCGGGATGAGGTCCAGAGCGATGTTGGAAGTGAACTAGCTATCTCACACGAACTTAAACTATCCAATGTCTCGAAACCCCATGTAAATTGGCAACAAGAGAAGTGATGATTCTTACCTCCACCGAAGAGCCCACCAGCTCCACCGGAGCCAGCCGTACCACTGCCTCCTGAAAAAAGTCACTCCCAAGAGGTACAGAGAATCATAGCTCACCGAAAACGCCAGTATTAGCAGAGGGAGCCGCTCCAAAGAGGCCACCACTAGTTGTTGTAGCTGTCGAAGAGGACGAGGTGGTAGACCCGAAGAGACCACCACCGCTGGGAGCTGAGGCACCTAGGAAAGGGATAGCAGACCAACTCCTCTGTGGAAGCCGAACAGTACCGAAGATGTTGCCGCCACTACTCGAACCTCCGCTGCCGAACATGAAGCCCTATAAGGAAGGAACCACAACACAATACTGACCATGTGGCCTCACAGAACGACCCCACCCAACACACGACGAAGTGGCGGAAATGTGGTATGCAATCTTCACACAAATTATAAAATCAGTACTGCGAATAGCTCAAAGTGCGTTAAGCCGTCTCTCCAACTCCGCTTCCTCAGAGGCCTGAGACACAAGCCCTGCCCCCCGACACAGTCACCACCCCAACCTCACCTGCTTAGCCGACAGCTTTGCCTTCCCTGCAGGGACTTTCTGACCAGCCGGTAGAGCTCCATGAGCAGCTGCTGGTACCTGAACCAGTACGAGTCCTCGATGGTGAGCCCACGGCCCTTACGTTGGCTATAGTATCCACTGCTAGCTCCTCGAGGACCTTATTCACTTCCTGATCGGTTGCTTCGTCAATGTCGACGTCCTACAATTAGGAAAGACCTCCTATCTTCTAGCCGCCGACCTACTACTACTACATCCACAGCATCGAGAGTGTCTGCCATAACGCCTTCAATGATGCCTAAGTTCTCCATCTCCTTTGCCATGCCCTCCATCGTCTCAGTCAACTCAGGCAACTTGATGAGCGAAGACATAGCGTGCATTATCTGATACCACACCTTCGCCACTTCCTATCCACACTGCCCCACTCCCACCTGTGTTGAGCCCGCGACGGCCTCCCCCATTTTCATAGTCATCGCCGCCTGTTGCAACTGCATACTAACGCTGTTCATCTGAGCCTTAGCCATAAGCATCCTATCTCGCGTCTTCCTCGTCCGTACTATCTAACAATCCCATACCACACTTCCGACACTTCACGCCAGCAACTACCTCCTTCGCCAATATCCTTATGCTGGAGACCTCCTTCTTCCTCGCCAAGCCCTTTATCTCAAGCTCGACCTTCTTCTCTTCCCTCTCCATCTTCCCACACTCCCTGTCTATCTTCCTCATCTCCGACCGCAAACTGCGCTGCCATGCCCTACCATAATTCCACTACCTCCTACAACCTCCCCACTGCTACTACCGAGCTTGCTCTTTACTCATGGCCTGCTGCTGCGGTTTCGTCGTACGCGTGCCGAAGAAATTGAATTTCATCTATCGCGACCAGAACAGAAACCAAATAGCACCGCGCCTTCATCCATTAAAAACAAACTCAAACGCAACAGCCGTTCACTTCACTAATTAAGATCACCATGAGAAACTACTTATAACCGCTATAAAACCCCCAAAAACCCCATAGGGCCGCTCTAACGATTAAACACGCGAAGTTGGACATTTGCTATAAGCAGCAAGTCCTTTCAAGTCCTCACTGGTACCACTACGCTTTCAGCCTCACTTTCTTATCAACAGAAACACTGAGTTAGAAAGACCGATTTCTAATATGTTTCCAATTCTGTAGAAGTCTCGCTAACGTCTACTTCGGTGCAGATCTTTTTATTCCACCTACCACACCAGCCGCAATTCCCGTCCAACCGATAACATAGCGCATAATCATCAAGTATATCTCCAGCATAGAGTGCCGACCTTCCTGAGCAAATTCCACACCCGCCAACTTGGCATTCATATTCCAATCGTCGCCCTACTGGAAAGCATCAATACAAACCCTTTACTGCCCTAAATCTAAAGCGCACTCGCACTAGCCGACAACGATCAGCTGAATGACGATCACTTGAGCCCTCTTATAATCAGGCGGTGACAGCGGTGGTGACAGTACACGCCCCAACAAAGAATATCAACACGATGATGAACTAATAGCCAAGGGTCTCAAAAACCAACCTCAAGACTCGTCGAGGTTCCGTAGACGAAAAAGGTAGCAGAAGCAGCGCGAAGATCGGTACGGTCAGAAGAGGGGCCGAGAGAGCCGAGACTGTCCACTTCAAACACGTTAGACTGTCATCACTCATCATCAGCCGTCGTCACTTTACTGTAGGGCTTTTCTTCTTGTGAATGTGGTGTCAAGGCCATCAGCAACAGAGTGAGAAATACAGCAGTGAAGATAGCGACCATCACCAGTATAGTACCAGTGTCCGAAAATATGCACGCAGTCAATTACACGATGAAAATTCTGAGGAAATCTTGGTAGATTCTTATTAATTTCCACCGTAATTTTTGAATGGTTTCCTATAATTAGTGAGGAAACGCCCGAGCTCAGACTAGGCAGGCAAACATCTCTTCCAATACTGCCTGATACATAGTAGTTTTCCTCAACCACGAAGCAATCAACCGCAGACAGAGCTATGAGCTCCAAGTAGTAGGAGACATTATTGATGACCAACAACAACTTATCACTGTCATCTTCATCTCGTCGTTGATATGAACCTATGTGGATGTGGTTACGAATCTTTATTGACGAAGCATGGGGAGAGCGAATTCAAGGAGTTGATCACAGAATTGGTCTATAGGAACGTAGTCCGCGTGATGACGTTACTTGTCGAGTGATAAACGAGTGGCATCTCATCGAGTTCGGGTCTGATATAATTCCGCAGATGTTCATGGCAGGATAGTCGAAAATGACAAGTGCCGATCCATCGGCATTTCGCGTCCATCCACACTAAGAATGGTGATGATTGCTAACCCAATGATCCCTTAGATGGGTGTTTATTTCGTTTGAGAAAATGACAGAGAAGTGTTCCGCCCCGGGATCGAACCTGCGTCCTCGCTGTTCGCTAGAATTGAATAAGCGACGCTTCCTCAATTCTACCCACGCTTCCGAAGCGTACGGGCCTCCGTGCACGTGTGTGCAGGAAGGGACACTCCAGACTAGAACCCTATCGGGACCAATGGCTGGCAAGATTCCTCCGTAAGCTCATCCCCCCCGCTATAATCTGATCCATCAGTGCCGCAGGATTCCGATGCGGTTCACTGCTATGGCGCAG